>NC_141693.1:365820155-366078808 GCF_964263255.1 Lissotriton vulgaris | reverse complement strand
GCTACCTCCTTTCTCTCTGGGGTCCCCAGACCCCCTCCTCTCCTTGTCAGGGTCCCTGCTCTGTGCTGCCTCCTGCTCTCTGGGGCCCCCAGCCCAGCCCCGCTCCTCTCCTTGTCAGGGTCCCTGCTCTGTGCTACCTCCTGCTCTCTGGGGCCCCCAGCCCCCCTCCTCCCCCCTCTCCTTGTCAGGGTCCCTGCTCTGTGCTGCCTCCTGCTCTCTGGGGCCCCCAGCCCCCCCTCTCTCCTTGCCAGGGTCCCTGCTCTGTGCTGCCTCCTGCTCTCTGGGGCCCCCAGTCCCCCCCTCTCCTTGTCAGGGTCCCTGCTCCGTGCTGCCTCCTGCTCTCTGGGGCCCCCAGCCCCCCTCTCCTTCTCAGGGTCCCTGCTCTGTTCTACCTCCTGCACTCTGGGCCAACCCCCCCCCCCCCTCTATGTCAGGGTCCCTGCTCTGTAATGCCTCAGAGGAGCAGTGGAGACTGCTGTCTCTGGGGCCCCCAAGGCTCTGACTGGAGAGAAACAATGTTGATACTTTGTTTCACTTCAGTCAGAGGGAGGGGCTCAGAGCAGGCTGCAGACAGCCTAGCCTGCACCTGCTTCAGAGAGATAGAGGCTTGCTTCAGCGCAAGCCTCTCAAAGCTCTCAAAAGAGCTGAGGGGGGCCGGCCCCCTTCATTAACTGAGCAGAGTGGGGCCACCCGCACTGGAGGGCCTGCGGGGGCGGTTGTTACGCCCCTGATATGGGCCTAAATACATCGTTTTTTTGCACTCGACACCACCCCAGTTCAGACATGGCCATATGCAAATCAGCCTTGACCCTGTGCCTCATGGGAACATTCCAGCCCGAACTACCAAGCCATGTCTTTCCTGGACCGGAATCAAGTACCCTAGGACCGGTTTATGGCTATCAGCCATCTTCAGCCAGGATAGCTTGACTCCAGTGGTGTGGAGAGCATGGGACTCACGTCTGAGCATACCCATCCCACTCGGGGTGACAAATGCAAAAATAACAGTTGATGGACAGAATGCAGAACAATGTCATACATTCACCCCAGTACAAAGATCTTGGCCTAAATCCATCAGTTTCTTGCACTCCACACCACCCCAGTTCAGACATGGCCATATGCAAATCAGCCTTGACCCTGTGCCTCATGGGAACAGTCCATTCCGAACTGCCAAGCCATGTCTTTCCTGGACCGGAATCAAGCATCCTAGGACCGGTTTCTGGCTATCAGCCGTCTTCAGCCAGGATAGCTTCCAGTGGTGTGGAGAGCATGAGACTGAGCATCATCCCACTCCCGGTGACAAATGCAAAAATAACAGTTGATGGACAGAATGCAGAACAATATCATACATTCACCCCAGTACAGAGATCTGGGCCTAAATCCATCATTTTTTTGCACTCCACACCACCCCAGTTCAGACATGGCCATATGCAAATCAGCCTTGACATTGTGCCTCATGGGAACAGTCCAGCCCGAACTGCCAAGCCATGTCTTTCCTGGACCGGAATCAAGCATCCTAGGACCGGTTTCTGGCTATCAGCCGTCTTCAACCAGGGTAGCTTGACTCCAGTGGTGTGGAGAGCATGGGACTCGCGTCTGAGCATCATCCCACTCGGAGTGACAAATGCAGAAATAAAAGTTGTTGGACAGAATGCAGAACAATGTCATACATTCACCCCAGTACAGAGATCTGGGCCAGTGGCATAACGAAACTTGAGGGGGCCCTTCTGCACACCACATGGAGGGGGCCCCCCTCCCATCCTCCGTGCCAGTCTAGAGCTCTCAGGCCAGCGACCCGCCATACTGCAGGGGATGTGGGGCGATTGTTACGCCACTGTCACCAATACAGCTGTTATAAGTAACTCTGGATGGTGGAGTTAAAGGTTGGGCTTAGGAGAGAGAGAGTGGATAGAGAGATTGGAGAGAGAGAGTGAGGGAGAGAGAGAGTGGAGAGAGAGAGAGAGTGGAGAGAGAGAGAGAGAGAGTGGGGAGAGAGAGAGAGAGAGAGAGAGTGGAGAGAGAGAAAGTGGAGAGAGAGAGTGGAGAGAGTGGAGAGAGAATGGAAAGAGAGTGGAGAGAGTGGAGAGAGAGTGGAGTGAGAGTGGAGAGAGAGTGGAGTGAGAGTGGAGAGAGAGTGAGAGTGGAGAGAGAGAGAGTGGGGAGAGTGTAGAGACAGTGGAGAGAGAGACAGTGGAGAGAGAGGGAGAGAGAGAGAGTGGGGAGAATGGAGTGAGAGTGTAGAGAGAGTGGAGTGAGAGTGGGGAGAGAGAGTTAGAGTGTGGAGAGAGGTAAGACAGTGGAGAGAGACCGTGGAGAGAGAGGGAGAGAGAGAGTGGGGAGAGAGAGTGTGGAGAGAGTGGAGAGAGAGAGAGTGGGGAGAGAGTGGAGATAGAGAGAGTGGGGAGAGAGTAGAGACAGTGGAGAGAGAGACAGTGGAGAGAGACAGTGGAGAGAGAGTGGAGAGAGAGAGAGTGGGGAGAGAGGGTGTGGAGAGAGAGTGTGGAGAGAGAGAGTGTGGAGAGAGAGAGTGTGGAGAGAGAGAGAGAGAGAGAGATTAGAGAGAGTGGAAAGAGAGAGAGTAGAGAGAGTGGAGAGAGAGTAGAGAGAGAGTGGAGAGAGTAGAGAGAGAGAAGGGAGAGTAGAGAGAGAGAAGGGAGAGAGAGAGGGGAGAGGGAGTGGAGGGAGAGTGGAGGGAAACAGAGGAGAGAGAGTGGAGAGAGATTAGAGAGAGAGTAGAGAGAGTGAGAGACAGTGGAGAAAGACAGTGGAGCGAGAGAGAGAGAGAGTGGAGAGAGAGAGTGGAGAGAGAGAGTGGAGAGAGGGAGTGGAGAGAGAGTGAGATTGGAGAGAGAGAGAGTGATAGAGGAGAGAGAGAGAGTGGAGAGAGAGAGAGAGAGAGAGAAAGAGTGGAGAGAGAGTGGGGAGAGAGAGTGAGAGAGTGAGAGAGTAGAGAGAGAGTGGAGAGAGAGTGGAGAATCACTGACTCAGAGTCTGAATACCGACTGACGGAGAGACAGACTGGCTGAGAAACTGACAGAGAGAGGGAGATAGAGAGACCGAATGACTGACTGACTGACTGACTGACAGAGAGAGACTGAGTGACAGAGAGAGAGACTGACTCATTGAGAGAGAGAGAGAGAGAGAGAGAGAGAGAGAGAGAGAGAGAGAGAGAGAGAGAAGAGAGAGAGAGAGACTGCAATGGAATTGGGGTCACAGTGTGTATGGAGCTATGCAATGCCTCCTCTTAAGATTGCTAATGTCTACTAATAAAAATGTATTATCAAAATGTGCTCTTTGTAGTTACATCTGCTTTTGAAATACTGCATTGTCGCATTGTCTTATGTTTTAAAACGGAAACGAGAAGGAGCAGTGGATGCACTTTGTCAAAACTGAAGGATGAGTGGGCCCTATGTTGTATATCATTACAGGAGTCTGAATCAGGAAACCCACCTAAAATTGGGCAAACTTCTCCGGCTTACTGATGGCAGGGACCCTGTAATGAATGGACCTCTCTCTCTCCACTCTCTGCACACTCTCTCCCCTTTCCACTCTCTCTCCACTGTCTCTCTCTCCACTGTCTCTCCACTGTCTCTACTCTCTCTCCACTCTCTCTCTCCACTCTCTCTCTCTCTCCACTCTCCCTCTCTCCACTCTCACTCTCTCCACTCTCACTCTCTCTCCACTCTCCCTCTCCACTCTCACTTTCTCTCTCCACTCTCTCTCCACTCTGTCCATTCTCTCTCCAGTCTCTCCCTCCACTCTCTCTCTCTCTCCACTCTCACTCGCTCTCTCCACTCTCTCTCCACTCTGTCCATTCTCTCTCCAGTCTCTCTCTCCACTCTCTCTCTCTCCACTCTCTCTCTCTCCACTCTCACTCGCTCCCTCCACTCTCTATCCACTCTCTATCCACTCTCTCTCCACTCTCACTCTCTCTCTCCACTCTCACTCTCTTTCTCCACTCTCCACTCTCTCTCCACTCTGTCCATTCCCTCTCCACTCTCTCTCTCTACTCTCTCTCCACTCTCTCTCTCTCTCTCTCTCTCTCTCTCTCTCTCCCTGCACTCTCTCGCTCTCCACTCTCTCCCTCCACTCTCTCTCTCTCCACTCTCTCGCTCCACTCTCTCACTCTCCACTGTCTCTATCCACTGTCTCTCTCTACTCTCTCCCTACCCTCTCTACTCGCTCTACACTCTCTACTCTCTCTACACTCTATACACTCTCTACACTCTCCCTCCACTCTCTCTCTCTTTACTGTCTCTCTCCACTGTCTCTCTCTACTCTCTCTCCACTCTCTCTCTCCACTCTCTCTATCCACTCTCTCTCTCTCCACTGTCTCTCTCTCTCCACTGTCTCTCTCCACTCTCTCTCTCCCCTCTCGCTCTCCACTCTTTCTCTCCACTCTCGCTCTCCACTCTCTCTCCACTCTCCCTCTCTACTCTCTTTCTCCCTCCACTGTCTCTCTTGCTCTACTCTCTCTCTTGCTCCACTCTCTCTCTTGCTCCACTCTCTCTCACTCCACTCTCTCTCTCACTCCACTCTCTCTCTCACTCCACTCTCTCTCACAAAGTAGTGTGCGTTGCCATGGGTGTCCGCAGAAATGTTTACCGGGTGGGGGCACATTTTTTACTTCCATCACCATCCCCTTGCACTCTTCTCCCCTCTGCCTTGCACCCTTCTCGCCCTCTCCCTTGCACCCTTCTCCCCCACCCCCATGCATCCTTCTCCCCCTCTGCCTTGCACCATTTTCTACCTTGCACCCTTCTCCCCTCTGCCTTGCACCCTTCTCCCCTCTGCCTTGCACCCTTCTCCCCTCTACCTTGCATCCATCTCCTCTCCGCCTTGCACCCATCTCCTCTCTACCTTGCACCCTTCTCTCTACCTTGCACCCTTCTCCCCTCTGCCTTGCACCCTTCTCCCCTTTGCCTTGCACCCTTCTCCCCTCTGCCTTGCAACCTTCTCCCTTCTGCCTTGCACCCTTCTCCCTTCTGCCTTGCACCCTTCTCCTCTCTGCCTTGCACCCTTCTCCTCTATGACGTGCACCCTTCTCCCCTCTGCCTTGCAACCTTCTCCCCTCTGCCTTGCACCCTTCTCCTCTCTGCCTTGCACCCTTCTACCCTCCGCCTTGCACCCATCTCCTCTCTGCCTTGCACCCTTCTCCTCTCTACCTTGCACCCTTCTCCTCTCTACCTTGCACCCTTCTCCCCTCTGCCTTGCACCCTTCTCCTCTATGCCTTGCACCCTTCTCCTCTCTACCTTGCACCCTTCTCCCCTCTGCCTTCCACCCCCCCCCCCCTGCGGACGCCCACATGGTGCTTCTAACAAGAGTGCTTACCTGAGGGCACCATTTGGCTGCCTCATCCCTTCTCATATGAGCTTTGCCCTGGAGAATGCTCTCTCTGGGGGCCCCTATTCCTACCCTTGATGAGGTCCCGAGCAGTGCTCTGTGCTGCCTCCTGCTCTCTCTGGGGTCCCCAGACCCCCTCCTCTCCTTGTCAGGGTCCCTGCTCTGTGCTGCCTCCTGCTCTCTGGGGCCCCCAGCCCCGCTCCTCTCCTTGTCAGGGTCCCTACTCTGTGCTACCTCCTGCTCTCTGGGGCCCCCAGCCCCCCTCCTTCCCCCTCTCCTTGTCAGGGTCCCTGCTCTGTGCTGCCTCCTGCTCTCTGGGGCCCCCAGCCCCCCCTCTCCTTCTCAGGGTCCCTGCTCTGTTCTACCTCCTGCACTCTGGGCCAACCCCCCCCCCCCTATGTCAGGGTCCCTGCTCTGTGCTGCCTCAGAGGAGCAGTGGAGACTGCTGTCTCTGGGGCCCCCACCCTCTGCTCTGACTGTAGAGAAACAATGTTGATACTTTGTTTCACTTCAGTCAGAGGGAGGGGCTCAGAGCAGGCTGCAGACAGCCTAGCCTGCACCTGCTTCAGAGGGATAGAGGCTTGCTTCAGCGCAAGCCTCTCAAAGCTCTCAAAAGAGCTGAGGGGGGCCGGCCCCCTTCATTAACTGAGCAGAGTGGGGCCACCCGCACTGGAGGGCCTGCGGGGGCGGTTGTTACGCCCCTGATATGGGCCTAAATCCATCGTTTTTTTGCACTCCACACCACCCCAGTTCAGACATGGCCATATGCAAATCAGCCTTGACCCTGTGCCTCATGGGAACAGTCCAGCCCGAACTACCAAGCCATGTCTTTCCTGGACCGGAATCAAGTACCCTAGGACCGGTTTCTGGCTATCAGCCATCTTCAGCCAGGATAGCTTGACTCCAGTGGTGTGGAGAGCATGGGACTCACGTCTGAGCATACCCATCCCACTCGGGGTGACAAATGCAAAAATAACAGTTGATGGACAGAATGCAGAACAATGTCATACAATCACCCCTGTACAGAGATCTAGGCATAAATCCATCTTTTTTTGCACTCCACACCACCCCAGTTCAGACATGGCCATATGCAAATCAGCCTTGACCCTGTGCCTCATTGGAACAGTCCAGCCCGAACTGCCAAGCCATGTTTTTCCTGGTCCGGAATCAAGCATCCTAGGACCGGTTGCTGGCTATCAGCCGTCTTCAAAGCGATACAAAAGGGGATGATGGACGGAGCGTTTCAGCAAATCAAACACTCACCCCCAGTCAACTGATCTGGGTTTAATCCATCACCATTCTTTAGCTCACTCAGCCACCCCAGTTCAGACATGGCCATATGCAAATCAGTCTGACCCTGTGTCTCATGGGAACAGTCCAGGCCGAACTGCTAAGCCATGTCTTCCCTGGACCGGAAACAAGCATCCTGGGACCGGTTTCGGATTCATAATCCTCATCAGCCAGGCTATCTTGAATCCAGTGGCCAAGTGAGCAAGGGACTCACATCTGAGCGAACCCTGCCAACTTAGGGTGAACAAAGCGATACAAAAGGAGATGATGGACGGAGCGTTTCAGCAAATCAAACACTCACCCCCAGTCAACTGATCTGGGTTTAATACATCACCATTTTTTATTAGCTCACTCAGCCTGAAGAACCGGGTTTTAGAACTCAGCAGCGCCAGGGATAACGCTCGATGTCTTCGGATTCCCCTGCCTCGGCAAACAGAGACACGGGACACTTCTTGATGACGTCAAAGACCAAGTTTATTGGCTGCAACCAGGAACAGAGGTCTACGAAGCACAACACGGGTGGTTCGCTAGAGACTGCACAATTTCAATGAGCGGAGCATGGTCTTTTATGCCAAAAATTACATTCCAGGCTAGCATCGATTACATAAAAACTGACCAATAAGATCGTGACATTTCAAAAGTAATGCATGAGGACAATCCCATTTTCCGTTGTCCAGCCCACCAGAAATGACCAAGCACATTCCAATATTCCTGTTCGATCAGGCCGGACAAACCCATCATAAAACCTCAACCCAAATCAGTGATTAAGTCATAAAAGAAGGAGCAGAAACAGATGAGAAGCAAGACAGAAGGGTGGGTGCAGTGTACCATAAACTCAGCAATGTCCTGCTCTTTGATCTTTATCTGACCAGCTGCTTAACAAGGAACTGGCTCAGCGAGGTCAGCCTCGGGCAAGGGAGTCAGTACGGCCAGGTCATGCAAGAGTCAGCTAAGGTGTACGTGTCCCAAGGACTCACTTGGCCGCAGTCATCGGCCTATGTGAGGGCAACCACACAAAATGGCTGCCGTACACAAAATAGAACCCGAGGGTTCAAACGAAATCCCTGAATATGTAGTGTTCTCATTAATCAATTAAGATGAAAACACTCGTACACACTGCACTCGTGATTTGCGGTTCGCTGACACCAAAATCGTCTATATCCGACGATCTTCATTGAACGGGTTCTGAACCACCGAAATCACAGACCCTCAAATCACGGAACTACAGACCCTCCTTTTGCCCTTACATAGGCAATAAACCCAAACCCATGTCAGTCTGAATCTAGGTCTATATTCACCAGATCATCGATATGTTACAGTAGCATCATCCTAGTACTTAGTACCTCTCTCTGGACAGGTCTCCTCGCACACGAAGTAGCACAGAGGCCACAAACAGCAGGAGCACACTGTACACAGAGACAGAACAGGAAAAGGATAGCTAAGATCATTCCAATGACCATCAGAATCTTCCATCCCCACGTGGATATCAATCCCCAAAACCATCCCATCAACGACCAATCTCCCTTGTCTATATGTACAGAGTTGGAGATCTTATGTAGCTTGGAAATGGCCTGGAAAACTGACGGAGCGTTGTCTGGAATGATAGCGCAGCAGCTGGATTGAATCAATTTACACACTCCACCTTTATCTGCAAGTATGACATCAAGAGCAACTCTATTCTGAAGTGTCATAAGTCGATCCGACTGGAGCTCAGCAGTCAAGTTACTAAGGGTACCGGCAGTTTCGACTATGGTGGACTCAACCACTCTCGTCAACTGGCGAATGTTCCTGCTGTTAGCCATCGGTCCCCAGAACGGCAGAAAACCCTTAAAGAAATCTCCCAACTCTTGCCCTGCGGTATCTTTCTTGCTGAAGACACCTCTAGCAACTCTCGTCTTATGGTAATCTGCCGCAGCTGAAAAAGTGGGAGGCAACAGGAAAGAAACAAAACATGTGCCCAAAAAGTCAGGGGGCAACCATGTATACGCTTTGTCGTAGCAGATGAAATAGGTACCCTTAGCTGCTAGAAACGCTGGGGAAGTCTGAGACGCAAATACATATGTCTCAGTGCAGACACTCTTCCCTAACTGAGCTTTCGGATTCTTGCCATTACCCTGCAGACAATAGCGACCCTGATGGGGCACTATCCAAATCGGTGGAGAACTTTTCGCTCGCTGGTTAACACTCAGACTAACTCCATATCCAGTAACGTTCCAACCAATGTATGGTTGTCTCTCATCTTTCAGAATAGTCTCATACGAACTAGTTCCTTTGACCATATCGACTATACTCTTGGCCAGAGCACTATTCTTCGGATTATCTTTCGCTGAACGTTGGGGATAGACACTATGAGCATAAATGAACATCGTTCTGTATGCCCAAATAGAACCATTAAGGCTGAAAGGCAAAACCAAGTACGGAATACCTTTATCGGTCGTATGGGGCATTAGGCCACAAATCCAACAATTTGTCGTGTTCATAACTAGCTGGTGTTGGTGCAAAAGTTGAATAAAGGAATTGTTAGCAAATTCCAATCTTCTGACTATTTCATGTTCGGGCAGAGGGTGAAAAGAATGAGAAGAAATAGTAGGAGGAGGTGTAGGTTGCACAGTGGGCATGAGCGTCACTTTAAAAGAGAATGTCAAATAAGCAATTAAAAATATCATTAAACTCAGTAACATGAATAAACACAGTATCTTTTTCGGGTCATTAGTTTGCAAACTTTGCTCTTAAAGCTTATTCTTTCAACAGGTCTCTCCAACTCGAAGAACTCCATCCTCACTAAATATGCTGCTCGCGGTGGTAGGGTGTTCTATGCTAAGGAATGCCTCTGTCAGCCCAGGGCAACTCCATTAGGCCAACCAGAACCTTCGACCTAGTGTCTCCGGCTTGCACTCCAAAGACTTGTCAACCGCGACCCTACAGCTGAACCCGGATGGCGGTTCGAAAAACAAAAATCAAAGTAGTTCCTCGGAGGAGAGTTAACCTGCAAACAGAAAAATCATAAAAAAACGTTATCTTTTTATTAGTTCCGCGACTCTCGGTCGCAAATTATAACGGTCTTTGCCAGGCAATGTTTGTTCGCGGAACAAGAGTTCAGGTTCAGTAGTGTTCAAACGATTCAAAGGAGGCACAGCTTCTTGAAGAATATCGTCACTTTCTTTCTCAGTGTTCGTTCCAATCAAACGGGCATCTCTGAATGGCAGAGAACGAGGCACGGTCTCAGTCTCAGAATCTGTAAGTCCCTTCTGGACCCACCGGTCGTACGGCAAGGGCAAAGAAGCCCTTTTGCAGTGTACGCCGTGGATCCAATTCTTTTTTCCGTGCACTCGTACTGCGGAACGTGTAGATAACAAAACGAGGAAGGGTCCTGTCCAGGGGGGCTGCTCGTTCTTGGTCCGCTGGAAGTTTTTAATAAGGACCCAGCTACCAGGTTCGATGGCGTGACCTGGATCCTCAGAAGGCTGTGGTAAACTGTCATGAACCTGTTGATGTAAAACAAGCAATTTAGCCGTCAATTCATACAGATAATCGAGCAACACAGGATGTTCAATCTCACTGAATTTAGTCGGCCTTGGCACACCCCAAATATTTGCCGGGCGGCCAAACACGACCTCATACGGACTCAAACCCATTCGCGAATGCACAGTCATTCTAGTGGACAAAAGGGCTAGAGGCAAAGCATCTGCCCATTGTAAACCAGAGCTCGCTTGAATTTTGGCCAACTTTAATTTAAGAGTGCCATTATAGCACTCGACTAAACCAGCTGATTGGGGGTGATTTGCAGTGTGGAACTTTTGCCTTATTCCTAATCCCTCACACACTCTCTTCATCACTTGACCCACAAATTCACTTCCATTGTCACTCCAGATCATTCTCGACAATCCATACCTAGGGAAGAACTCTTTGATAAGGGCTTTCGCTGTGGACAAGGCAGTATTGTGCTTCAAAGGGTAACCACTAACACATACTTTAGATTGTTGCACCTCTCCATGTGGATGAAATCTAGCTGCAAAGCCTCAAACGGATACGTTGGAGGAGCAAAATGACCAGCTGGAGTTGGAGTTCCCTTACAAGGATTGTACATCAATCACACCATACAGTTCTTAACCAGATTCTCTGCACATTTGTGAATTCCAGCATTCTGCCAAACCGGGGCCAACAACTTGAATATCCCTTTCACGCTGATATGTGCCATTCCATGAGCCATTGTAACCACTGTAAGCACATACACATCAGGTAACAACCATCTCTGATGCTCTGACAAATCAATCCAACAACCATTCGAATCCAGTCTACCCTTACTCTCTCTCCATTCATTCAACTGTTTCTCTGTAGCTTCAGCTTGGATGGATTTCACACTCTCGATTGTATCTTCACACATACTTCTATCTGGAACCCATCTCGCCGGACCTGCAACATACATTCGGCTCATCACATTTCTCGCAGTTTCTTTCGCGACCTCATCTGCAAACGCATTACCGCGACCAACATCATCCGTAACTTTCTTATGAGCACTGCATTTCACAATCGTTACCTGCAATGGCAAAGTAAGTGATTCAAGAAGTTCATTCACCAACTGTCCATGCTGGATTTTCGTCCTATGCGAAGTCAGAAACCCACGCTCTCGCCACAAACATCCAAAACTATGAGCAACACCAAACTCATACTGGCTGTCAGTGTACACATTCACTCGTTTTCATTTTGGCAACACACATACTCTCGTTAATGCAATAAACTCTGCTGCTTGCGCTGAATTATGTGGGATACGTGCAGCTTCAACAATCGTATGCAAAGTCGTAACAGCATATGCCGCAGTCGTATCACCATTCGAAAGCTTGAAACATGAACCATCAACCCACGAGGTACCATCACACTCTGGAAGAGGAGTATCCCTAAGGTCTATCCTCCCTTTCGTTTCTTCCTCAGTTCTAAGGAAACAATCATGCTGTTCTGTGTCATTATCTGTCTCAGCTGAAATCTGCAACAATGTGGCTGGATTCAACGTGTTGCATCTCTTAATATGCACATGACTCGCTAACAAGGTCAATTCGTAACCAGACAACCGAGCACTAGTTAAGTGCTGTGTCTTCGTACGATTCAACAAGGTATCCACTGCATGTGGAACCAAACCAGCAGACTGTTGAATCGAAACAGCCGCTGCTGCTGTAGCTCTCAAACAACTCGGCAATGCTCTAGCTACCGGATCCAAGGTGGACGAAAAATAAGCACATGGACACTGCTTATCGCCAAACTGTTGAGTCAAGACTGACAATGCACATCCCTCTCTCTCGTGGACATACAGTGTGAAAGGCTTACTGTAGTCGGGGGTACCCAACACAGGAGCCGAACACAACGTATTGCGTAATTCTGAAAAGCTCTTCTGACATTCGTCAGTCCAAGGAATAGGATTTGGAGTATCCTTAACAGTAAGAGCTATCAAAGGCTTCGCTAGTAACAAAAAATTAGGGATCCACTGTCTACAGTACGGCGTAATACCCAAAACCGCACGTACTTCTCTCTGTGTCGTAGGCACACTCATTTTCGCAATCGCTTGAATTCTTTCCGGGGTCAGTTTCCTTCCCTCCTTCGATAAGAGGTGACCTAAATAGGTAACTTCTTGTCGACAATATTGCAACTTCGAAAGAGAAACCTTGTGATGAAAATCAGACAAGTGACGTAACAACAACAAGGTAGCCTCTCTACAAATCTCTTCATTGTCAGCAGCATCTAACAAATCGTCAACATATTGAATAAGAGCAGCACCATCAGGTAAAACCAACAAATCAAGTTGCGTCTTCAAAGCTTGGCTATAGATCGATGGACTCTCGCAATAGCCTTGAGGAGCGCGCTTAAAGCGGAAACTTCGTCCTCCTAAAGAGAATCCAAAGATGTCTCTACTCTCCACAGCAATCGGGATGCTGAAGAAAGCATTCTTCAAGTCAATCACCGAAAACCACGTGGCTGTAGCCGGGATCAAAGTCAATAAAGCGGTGATATCAAGTACAACAGGAAATTGCGGAACAACGATCCTATTCACCTCGCGAAGATCAATCACAAACCTATATACAGGAGGCTGTGAAGAATCAGTTCTCTTCAGAACAGGCAAAACCCGACTATTGCACACATTACCTCTCGTTTCCTCAATCACACCCTTTTCAATCAAATCATAGATGATTGCCAAAAGTGCTCTCTCACCATCACTCGAGATACGGTATTGTGGAATAAGTGGTAACCTAGCATTCACTTTCAACGTCACAACATATGGCGGAATCTCTAAAAGTTACAATGAACTAAGGAGAAAGTTGGCCTGTGGCACTCCTTTTAAACAATTTTTACCAGTTTTAAATATTATGACTAGTATTTATTAGTCCTTCTGTGGCGTGCTGCTAGGTAACTGAGGGCTGCCTGTCCCTAAGATTATAAGGATTATTATGGAGAAATGGTACGTGATAAAGATATCACAACCCTACCTGGCGCACAGCTTTTTGTAGTGTTTCCATCTGTTCTGATTCTAAATCACACTGGTTGTGGGTTTCATTTGATGTTCACTTTTATTTTAAATCAATTTTAAGTAAATTTTTATGAAATTACCCTCTGATTATGGATAATCATTTTTACATATGCTTATGATTCATTTTGACTTTTCAATTGCTTTCAACAAATATATTGGTTGTATTATACATCATACAATCAACTCATTAAATTGCGCCAGGTAGGGTCGTGATATCTTTATCACGTACCATTTCTCCATAGGAATCTCTAAAAGGCCTACATCGTACGGACCAGTAGCCCAAAGAGAATCAGGGAGAGAAGACAATTCAGGTGGAAGTCGATCTTTAGATATATACATCGGAGAGATCACTCTCTCACCCAATGTAAGATGTACTCCCGAAGGAGAACAATATAGCGTCGCGTACAATCTCTTCAACAAGTCCAATCCCAACAAGTTCTCACCACAACCGGTCGTCAAAATGAGGGGTGCTTAGAATCTACGAGGTCCAACAGAAAGAGGCAACAGAGTAGAAATTGAATTCGTAACCGGGGCACCAGAAAAACCTACTGAAACATTCTTTATGCCAGACAAAGGTGCGCCAGGGAGTTTAGAGTGCATAATAGAACTCTTTGCAGCACCAGTATCCAACAGAAAAGGCTCTGACACACCTGATGCAATCACTTCAACATAGGGTCCACTCTGATCTACTGGAACTGAAACAACTCCCTCTCTTTGTCTATGGCTGTCCTAGCAATCATTACCATTCACTTCCTCACCTTCAACATAGTAATCGTCCATATAGTACTGTGTCGTCCTACCAGACGCACCATTCTGCTGATCAAAACTATTCATAGAATTCTGTGGAGGCAAAGAACGCGTATTCTGACCACGACCTCTACCTCTAGGCGCTTGTTGAGCACCTCGACCTCTCACACCAGAAGCACCATTCGTGCGCTGTAACAGAACCGGACAACTACTCTTGAAATGACCCTCTTCTTTGCAATACGCACACTGATTAGGACCAACGGGAAAACGCTGTTGAGAAGACTCGAACCTTTGCGAGTTTCTCGAATATTGCTGATTCTGCTGATAATCGCACTGATTATTACGGGGCAGACAAGCTTGCTTTAGAAGAAGTTTAGTCTTCAATTCCTTAGTATTCTTATCCGCTTTCTCTATCTCATCCTTATTCCTATTTTCATAGTACTGGGCAGTAGCTAAAATCTGCGCTGACGTGGAAACAGCCCAAGCACTCTCAGAATCCTTCAACCTATTGCATAATTCAGGAAGCAGATTATGAACAAATTTGTCGATGAACAATCTCTGACCACCTTCGGTAGCCATGTCCTGACCACTGTGGTCTACAAAGGTCTCTTCAAACCGCGTGAAAAAGTCGGACACAGTTTCATCTTTCTTCTGCTTGCACGCAGACAACTTGTCCCAATTAACATGCAATTCAGGCATTAGAGGTTCATATAAGTAATAATTCTACCAGGAAGGTTAGTAATCAAATCCTCAGGCTTAGCACCGCCTACTTGTCTATTATCGGCATCTCTAAGATTAACCCATGTCTCACCTAATTCATGCGCATGATCCGTGTGACGAATCTTACCCCAAATAGGCTGTGGAACAACATTCCCAAACAACATGTCTATGTCTGCCAGATTCATGATACATGAACTCACAGTCTGAGTTAGCTCCTTATAGTACCCTGCTGTATTTTTGCGTGGATCAGGCAAAGACTGCTTAATAGCTAAAACTTCAACACGCTGCCAAGGAACATGTACCCAGACCACAAGTGGAGCAGCATTTGCATCAGCAGGTCTCCAAACTGGAGGAACCTCACGCATCGGATATTGACGCGCTTTTCTCTGAACTGATGAATCAGGCTCAAACAACCGCTCAGAATGAGATGCATTCCGTAATGACAACAACGTCGCAACTGCTTTCTCAATGCCGAGACCCACAACAGTCCCTTTCGCAAACTTAGAACGTATGCGGTACAACTCAGGCGGAATTTGACCTACCTCACTATCATCCCACTGTTCACAAAGGAAAGCACACATCATATCAAAGACGTACCGTTGTTTCGGTGCTTCCCATTGATGGAAAACATCCATAATACCCCCAAGATCATACTGCGATGGATACGTAATCCATTTACGCGCCATGTGATCCAACACTGTCCTTTCATCAACATTAGACAATTGACTACGCGATTGTCTTCGCTCGACAACAGGAGACATACCCAAAGAACCCATCAGAGGAGAAAAGAGACTAGCAACCGCATCAGTCATTCTCTGTCGAGCAGAGGGAGAAGGTGACAAAAGAGGAAGAGACGGAATAGAATGAGAGGAAGCAAAAGTCGAAACAGGAGGAGTATACAAGACAGGCACAGGAGTAGCAGACGAAGGAGGTAGCAAAGTCGGCGGCCCTTGAGAAGGCTGCACCAAAGGAATAGTAGCCAACGGAAGAGGAGCTGGCTGTGGAGGAATCGCAGGTGGCAAAGCAACCGGAGGTTGCGCAACTACAACTGGCGGCGGTGGTGCCGTAGCATTTTGTGCATAAGGGGGTGGAGAAATCAATAGGTGCGACATTAAAGGATCTTTCACAAGATCTTTCTTCTCGTCTTGCTGTTTAGGTGGCAAAGCTGGGTAGCACTTATCTACCGCTAATTTACGGATCCTAAGCATCTGTTCGCTGTCTTGTTCTTCTTCATTATCCCTAAACTGTATAGCAGCTTGCACAATTGACATACCTCGTTCTCGTTTATTCTTCTTCGCTAACTTAATTTCTTTCTGTTTGGCTTCTTTTCACCATATGCGGAAAGAGTCAAACATCGCCGACCGGGCTTTCTTCTTGAACAGTTTAATTTCGAGATTGTCTAAAATCTCTGTTTCAAAGCTACCATAACTGGGCCACTGTAGGACACCGTCTTTCCTGGTATATTTGACCCATATTTCATTATACGCGATGGGGCCCACTCCATGTTTTACGTAGAGCTCATAGGTTGGAGTTCCAATCGGAGGAACTGGACACGAATCCTCCAATCGAGAATCCCTAGTACAACCAAAACCAAATATCTTTCCAAGTCTGCTAAGACCAGGCATCTTCGCTCACTAGTCTAGCTTCAAACTTCAAGGGAAATCTCAAAAACGATAGCCTCGTGAAAACACGAGTCCCTCGACTTTGGGGCCAGCAGGTACCAAATCAAAGCGATCCCGAAGGATACCCAAACAAAACTAAGGACTGGGAGACGCTCCACTCATACTTAACTGAAATGTTGATGGCGTCACCAGAAGACCCGTCTATTGTCTCGCTCTACAAATCGTCTATGGCTCCAAGACAGGGTGACAGTCAGGACAGCAGTCCTTCGTAGCCGTCGGAAAGCGGGGAACCTCGCAGCAAAGACTTTCGGACCACGACGACATACAGGGGTCGATGAAGTGGCAGGCCTGCCTCCAGAATTTCCACACGAAGCTCCTCACGATCTTCGGGCTTGGACCGGTACAGCTAAAGTCGCCCCACGTGGGGCGCCAACTGAAGAACTGGGTTTTAGAACCCAGCAGCGCCAGGGATAACGCTCGATGTCTTCGGATTCCCCTGCCTCGGCAAACAGAGACACGGGACACTTCTTGATGACGTCAAAGACCAAGTTTATTGGCTGCAACCAGGAACAGAGGTCTACGAAGCACAACACGGGTGGTTCGCTAGAGACTACACAAATTCAATGAGCGGAGCATGGTCTTTTATGCCAAAAATCACATTCCAGGCTAGCATCGATTACATACAAACTAACCAATAAGATCGTGACATTTCAAAAGTAGCGCATGACGACAATCCCATTTTCCGTTGTCCAGCCCACCAGAAATGACCAAGCAAATTCCAATATTCCTGTTTGATCAGGCCGGACAAACCCATCATAAAACCTCAACCCAAATCAGCGATTAAGTCATAAAGGAAGGAGCAGAAACAGATGAGAAGCAAGATAGAAGGGTGGGTGCAGTGTACCATAAACTCAGCAATGTCCTGCTCTTTGATCTTTATCTGACCAGCTGCTTAACAAGGAACTGGCTCAGCGAGGTCAGCCTCGGGCAAGGGAATCAGTTAGGCCAGGTCATGCAAGAGTCAGCTAAGGTGTACGTGTCCCAAGGACTCATTCGGCCGCAGTCATCGGCCTATGTGAGGCAACCACACAAAATGGCTGCCGTACACAAAATGGAACCCGAGGGTTCAAATGAAATCCCTGAATACGTAGTGTTCTCATTGATCGATTAAGACGAAAACACTCGTACACACCGCACTCGTGATTTGCGGTTCGCTGACACCAAAATTGTCTATATCCATCGATCTTCATTGAACGGGTTCGGAACCACCGAACTACAGACCCTCAAATCACGGAACTACAAGCCACCCCAGTTCAGACATGGCCATATGCAAATCAGTCTGACCCTGTGCCTCATGGGAACAGTCCAGCCCGAACTGCCAAGCCATGTCTTCCCTGGACCGGAAACAAGCATCCTGGGACCGGTTTCGGATTCATAATCCTCATCAGCCAGACTATCTTGAATCCAGTGGCCAAGTGAGCAAGGAACTCACGTCTGAGCATACCCTGCCAACTTAGGGTGAACAAAGCGATACAAAAGGGGATGATGGACGGAGCGTTTCAGCAAATCAAACACCCACCCCCAGTCAACTGATCTGGGTTTAATCCATCACCATTCTTTAGCTCACTCAGCCACCCCAGTTTAGACATGGCCATATGCAAATCAGTCTGACCCTGTGCCTCATGAGAACAGTCCAGCCCGAACTGCCAAGCCATGTCTTCCCTGGACCGAAAACAAGCATCCTGGGACCGGTTTCAGATTCATAATCCTCATCAGCCAGGCTATCTTGAATCCAGTGGCCAAGTGAGCAAGGGACTCACGTCTGAGCATACCCTGCCAACTTAGGGTGAACAAAGCGATACAAAAGGGGATGATGGAAGGAGCGTTTCAGCAAATCAAACACTCACCCCCAGTCAACTGATCTGGGTTTAATCCATCACCATTCTTTAGCTCACTCAGCCACCACAATTCAGACATGGCCATATGCAAATCAGTCTGACCCTGTGCCTCATGGGAACAGTCCAGCCTGAACTGCCAAGCCATGTCTTCCCTGGACCGGAAACAAGCATCCTGGGACCGGTTTCGGATCCATAATCCCCATCAGCCAGGCTATCTTGAATCCAGTGGCCACGTGAGCTAGGGACTCACGTCTGAGCATACCCTGCCAACTTAGGGTGAACAAAGCGATACAAAAGGGGATGATGGACAGAGCGTTTCAGCAAATCAAACACTCACCCCCAGTCAACTGATCTTTTTTTTTTTTTTTTTTTTTTTTAAATTTTTGAAAACCTTTATTGAAATCCGAACACACAGCTATTCAGCCTGACATCCCGGAGGCAAGGCAGCAATAAGAAAGAAGAAAAATAGTGTCAAACAATTGAGACATAATCGTCGAAGGTTAATTTTACATGATATAAACACAACAACAAGCGCCCACGGGCGCGAAAGTGGCAGTGTGAGTAATGCGACGCTGGGTGTCAGGGATGGGTAGGGTGTGAGGCAGGGAAACACGTATCGAGGATAGGTAGCAGGATAAGGAAAGAGGCGGGAGGGGGAAGGTATCAGGAGAATGTAATACAGTAGAGCTCAGTTGGCGTCACAGGTTAGGGAGAAACATTGTCATTTTGACTGATTGGTGCAGGCGGTAAGCACACATCCCCCCTGTATTCATTCCATGCTCCCCAAATTTTAGTCCAAGTTCGAGGTCTCCCTCTAGCCACATAGACTGTCTTCTCCCTGAACATGCACCAGTCCATGTTGGCCTTCCACTGAACCAGCAGGGGGGCCTCGGCCGCACCCTATCTCTGGGCTATGTCCCTCTTAGCTACCATGTTCCCAAGGGTAACCCACCTAGTCTGTGCAACGTTGTGGTCAGAGGGCTCCCATATGTTCAAGAGGCATCGACGGGCCTCCGCCTGGGCAGCCACGCCAGTCACCTCCTCCATAACGCGGTGTACCCTTCTCCAGTAGGAGGCGATCACCGGGCAGTCCCAGAGGATGTGTAGAAAAGTGGCAGGAGTCCCACAGCCCCTGCGACAGAGACCGTCAGGCGAGAAACCCATGCGCATCAATCGGGGCCCTGTCATATACACCCGGTGCAAGACCTTAAATTGTACGAGGCGAAGACGGGAAGAAATGGCAACCTCCTTAGGAGAGGAAACCGCGCTCTGCCAATCCTCATCGTCCAACTCAAGGCCATCTGCTACCCACTGGTCTCTCAAACTAAGGAGGAGGTCCGTGCGTGCATTGATCAATTTTTTATAGGAGAGTGAGATTGCACTGTCCGGCATGTGCCCATCTAGGATCCTGTCTTCCAGTGGGGAACTTTCGGGAATGACGCCGTCCGGCGGAGAGGCCGAAAGCAGCGCATGTCGCAGCTGAGCGTAGCGGAAAAACTCCGTCGCGCCCAGCTGGTACTCAGCTTGCAACTGGGGGAAGGTCTTAATCAAGCCCTTAGAGAGCATATCATCAACCCTGCTGATGCCGATAAGGTCCCATCTATCAAATCCCTTGGTGTGCCACAGTCTACCCAGGATGTCGGAATCAAAGAGGGGAGTGAACTTCGTGAGTCTGCCCTGCCACCCTTGTGCCTTAGTAATCGCTCGCCAGGTGCGGACCGCCGTGCGGGTAGGGCCCGTCAACCGTCGGTCGAAGGACTTCGAGTATAGGGCCCGATAATAATTGCCATCGCCCATCAGCCACCTATCCATGGCATAACCGGGGCTCGCCACTGGGCCATAGAAACCATGGTTCAGGGCAGCTAACTGCGAGGACCAATAGTAACGGCGTACGTCTGGGAGGGCGATGCCCCCATCATACCAGGGGAGCGTGAGTTTGTGAAAGGCAACGCGGGGGCGACCCTCCCAGAGGAGGGTACGGAGAAGGCCTTCGAGGTCACGAAAATAGCGGGCCGGAACAGGGTCTTGTGCGTTTTGGAGTGCGTACAGGAATCTGGGCAGGGCCATCATCTTGAAAAGAGCGGCGCGGCCAAGGAGGGAGAGTGGCAGTTTACGCCAACTGTCCACGTCACGCCGCAACCGCTGCAGAGGAGGAAGCAGGTTGTTGTCATGTCTCAACTTGGGATTACCAGAGATGTAAATGCCCAGGTATTTGAAACCGTGCGTGGCAATCTGGATACCGCAGCCTCTGGGGAGACGCGGAGTATCCCCCTTGAGGACATAAAGGGAGGACTTGGCCCAGTTGATAATCAGGCCAGAGTAGCGCCCAAAAAGTCTGATGACATCACAGGCCACAATGAGGGATCTACAGGGGGAAGTCAGGTAAAGCAGTATATCGTCGGCGTAAAGGGAGACCCTGTCTTCAAAGCCAGGGGCCCATGTAATGCCTCGCAAGTCAGGATGCGCACGCAATAGTGCCGCAAGTGGTTCAAGGGCCAAGGCAAACAAGAGGGGGGACAGGGGGCAGCCCTGTCTGGTACCTCGACGCAGGGGGAATGGCGCCGAAAGGCGACCGTTGACCGTGACATTGGCCATCGGGTCCGCATACAGGAGCTTCACCCAGCTCACAAAGACAGGTCCAAACCCGAGTTTGGTCAGCACTGCCCACAGATACGGCCATTCGAGCGAGTCGAAGGCCATAGTGGCATCCAGGGACGCTAGGACAGCCGGCTCCTCGAGAGCGTGGGCCCTGGCCATGACACCATGGAGGCGTCGCAAGTTAAGGGCAGTGTTCCGGTGGGGGATGAATCCAGACTGGTCGGGATGCACGAGATCGCTGATAACTCCAACCAAGCGATTAGCCAGCAACTTGGCGAGGACCTTGGGTTCCACGTTAAGGAGAGAAATAGGACGGTACGAGCGACAAACGTCCCGCGGCTTACCCTCCTTGTGGATGACCACGATGGTAGCTAGTCTTTGATCCAGGGGGAGAGAGCCTCTCTCAAAGGACTCCAAGAACATTTTACGGAGGTGAGGGGAGACCGCGTCCGAACGGATTTTGTACAGTTCCACCGGTATACCGTTAGGCCCGGAGGCCTTCCCGGTTCTTAGGGAGCGGATCGCAAGGTCAATCTCTTCAGCAGAGATGTCTCTATCCAGGTCCTCTCTCTCCTCCTCGGAAAGGCTGGGCAGGTCAATGTCGGAGAGGAAGGCCGACGAGTCCGCCTCCGAAAAGTCAGAGGCAGACTCATAGACCCCCTGAAAGTAGCCAGCGAACGAGTCAACAATGGCGCTAGGGTCCGTAAGGACCACACCGTCGTCTCCAACGAGCTCGGGCACCACACGACTGGCCATTTCCCTCCTGTCGAGCCAAGCCAACAACTTCCCAGCCTTATCGCCCACATCGTAAATACGGCCTCGCTGTTCCTTGGCCAGGATGAGAGCGGCATTAGTAGCCAGGGCGTGGTACTCCGCCTGTTTCAGCGAGAGAGTATGGAGGACAGAGGGGTCAGGCTCGGGTCCCAATTGGGCCTCGAGGCGCAGTACTTCCTGCTCGATAGTCAGCATGTCAGAGTCTCTAGTTCGACGGGTCTCAGCGATGAGCGCCTGGGCCTCGCCACGGAGCACCGTCTTAAAGGCCTCCCAGAGTGTAACGGCCGACCTCACCGAGCCCACATTCTCGGAGAAGTAAAGATCAATGGCTTTGGCCAGGAGGGAGCGGGTCTTAAAATCCCGGAAATACCATGGGTTGATCACTGCCGGACGTTCCGACAGAGTCACTCCAAAATCAAAGGAGACCCACAAAGGGGAGTGATCGGATATGCCCCGCGCCAGAAACCGGGCTTCGGAAACGGCAAGTGCGTCCGAAGCCAATGTGAGAACATAGTCTATGCGCGAAAGGCTCCCGTGTGCACCCGATAGGAAGGAAAATTGGCGGAGCGTGGGATGTAAAAGTCGCCACCCGTCCACCAGCCCAATAGACTCAAGGAAGGACGGCAGCCACAGCTGCGGGCCACGTAGGTCGCGAGGCGGTTGGCGATCAAGGAGACCGGAGCAAACGGAATTAAAGTCACCTCCCACTATCAAACGACCAGCCGGCATAGACAAGATGGCACCACCAAGGTCATGGAAAGTACTAGACTGGAGCCCTGGGGGGACGTACACAGAAAACAACGTGAGGGAACGCCCTTCCCATCTACCAGCTACGGCGGCGTACCGCCCCCTATCGTCAATCAAGGTGGTATCTATCTCTAGGGGAAGGGACGCGCGCACAAGTATGCCCGCCCCCTGGGAGCCGGAAGAGAACCCCGAATGTGCCACCATTTTATAACCCTTACGATTCAGAGCTTTGCAAGCGTTGCCCACCAAGTGTGTCTCCTGAAGAAGGACAATATCTGGCATATGCCGTTTAATCAGTTGTATCACCACCCCTCTCTTGATCCGATCACCCAACCCGTTAACATTCCAACTGAGAATTCTTAACATCCTACCCCTCATCCCTCCACTGCCCGCCCCACCCAGAACCCAGAGACACCCGCATCAGAAACACTTCAGAAGCAACATTGTCCCATTGCCACACTAGAGAAAGAGAAAGGAAAACAACACAAACCATAAACATGCCCAACAAACCCCCCACCCTGCACCCCTGCATTAGACTAAAAAGCCCCCCCAACCAGCAGTGTGCCTGTCGCCCCATTAACTACTCTACAAAAGACCCAGAGGAGTGAGGAATCCCCGTGAAATCGTCCCGCCACCCACCATAGAAATAAAGGAGAGAATAATAAGCAACAATAGCACCAGTCCGGCGGTCATTCGAGGCAGGGGTAGCATCAGCTCCCAGTTCATTCTTGCCGCTCCGCTCCGCTCCGCCTGAGGCGCCCCCAACATCATCATCTTGCTCATCACGCGCAGGCGAAACAGTGTCCAGCCACTCGCTGACGTTCTCAGGATAGTCAAAAAAGAAGGCACGTCCCTTGTATTCAACGCGAAGCTTCGCAGGAAACTGCATGGAGTACTTGAGACCCATGTCTCTGAGGCGTCTTTTCACCCCCGCGTAGCTCAACCGCTGACGCTGTACCAGCCTGGTAAAGTCCGGGTAGAAGTGCACCTCCGCATTTTGGTAGTGGAGCGGCCCATGCGATCTGGATGCTTGGAGGATCGCATCTCGGTCTCTGAAATTGAGGAGGCGCGCCACGATCGGTCGCGGTGTCGCTCCCGTTTTAGGTGGGCCCCCTGGTACACGGTGGGCTCGTTCCACTGAGAAGAAATTACTCAGTCCAGAGGGCGCCAAATGAGTCTTGACCAAGTCCTCCACAAACAGGTCCGCTGCGCCATTCTCGGACCCTTCCGGTACCCCTACTATGCGGACGTTCTGCCGCCTGGCTCGCCCATCAAAGTCCTCCAGCCGCTTTGAGAACAGATCAGTAGTCGACCGCAGATTGCGAACCTCAATCTGTAGTTCGGAGACATCCGTGGTCAGACTGGCGGTCTTAATATCAAGAGTTTTCACACGTTCGTTGGTCTTGCCCAAGTCGGCCCTGATAAGGGTAACGTCAATAGCCATGGAGTCCACTTTATGGGACAGAGTCTCGTGCTGCTGCTGTACGTCGGCACGGAGGCTAGTAATGGCACCCATGATGTCCATGAGGGTAGGATCCGAGCCATCCGGCGGGCTAATCGATGGGGTCCCTTTAGAGACGGCCCCAGATGTAGGTGGCGACTTGAGGTTTACATATCGCTCCATCCGATTGTTCTGTGTTTGCGATTTGCCCCGACCACCTTTATTCGATGCTCTGTCCGGATCGCCTCTGCCCGCCATGATGGGTACGGGAGAACAAAGGCAGAGCGGCAGCAGGTCTGGGTCCACAGCCGAGAGGCAGACGGATCAAGAAGTCTCGACCAGGTCGACGAGGGCAAGACAGGAACACAGTGTCTTCACCAAGGAGGCGGCAGGCGGGCACCACGCAGTCCGATCATGCGAAGTGGCGAAGTGACGAAGTCCGAAGGGACAATGGCACCGTCACGGAGCGGAGTTCAGCTCGACGTAACTTTGCTCAGGAGCCACCGATTTGGAAGCCGATTGCAGTCCCCGCCTCAGTAGGCCACCAGCATTACAGTTCCACCAACGTGGGTCAGGATTTCAAGCAGGATGATTGCGGTGGATCGGACGGTCCACGGAGATCCGAGCTTACGCGGCCATCTTGGTCGCCCGCGAAGCTCCTCCCCCCCCAGTCAACTGATCTGGGTTTAATCCATCACCATTCTTTTTTTTTTTTTTTTTAATTTTTAAAACCTTTATTGTAGTAAAGCACACAGCTATTCAGCCTAACATCCCGGAGGCAAGGCAGCAAAATCTCAGAATGGTCATAGTGCCAAGCGATTCATGTCAGAACAATGCAGGTTGTTTTTTATTTTATTTACAAAACAGAAACGTGAACAGAAGCGCCCGAGGGCGCGGAAAAGGCAATGGAAGGAGAAATGACTATGAGTCAGTAGGAGGCGTCAGAGGCTAGAGAAGATTCAGAAAGAACTTAAGTAGGATGTAGAAAAAAGGGGGGGGGGGGAGAAGGAAGAACAGGAGAATCAGAACGTGAGTAGCATAGCCGTTGTCAACGTCTACGGTGATAGGCGTTCATCGCGGGGCATCGGTTCAGGTGGCAAACACAAATCACCTCTGTAAGCATTCCAAGCACCCCACACCTTATTCCATGTCTGAGGCCGCCCCCTGGCAGTGTACACAGTCTTTTCACGCAACATACACCAATCCATGTTGGCCTTCCATTGTACCACCAGGGGGGCCACGTTGGATCCCCATTTCTGCGCTATGTCCCGTTTAGCGACCATGTTGCCCAGTGTAGCCCACCGGGTCTGTGCCGTGTTATAATCATTCGGCTCCCAGACATTGAGGAGGCACCTACGCGCCTCCGCAACCAACCCCACTCCAGTCACCTCCCTCATCACTCGATGTACCCTCTCCCAGTAAGGGGCAATAACGGGACACTCCCACAATATATGCAGAAAAGTAGCAGGGGCTCCGCAGCCACGACGACAAAGGCCATCCGGCGAGAAGCCCATACGCACAAGCCGGGGGCCGGTGACGTACACCCGGTGAAGGATTTTGAACTGGACTAGCCGCAGACGCGAGGAGATGGCGACCTCCTTAGGGGAGGACACAGCACTCTGCCAGTCCTCGTCGTCCAGTTCCAGCCCATCGGCCACCCACTGCTCCCGCAAGCGCTGGAGGAGGTCGACCTGAACATTAATCAGCTTCTTGTAGGACAGAGAGATGGCGCTATCCGGCATATGCCCGTCCAGTACTCTGTCCTCCAAGGGAGAGCTCTCGGGGATGTCACCCTCCTCCGGTCCGGCGGCGGCTATTGCGTGCTTAAGTTGGGCATACCGGAAGAACTCCGTTCCACTCAGTTGGTATTCAGCCTGCAGCTGCGGGAAAGTCTTAACTTCCCCCATGGCCAGCATGTCTTCAACCCTTGAAATCCCTATGAGGTCCCACTTGTCGAAGCCCTTGGTATGCCAGAGCTTGCCTAAAATGTCGGAATCGAATAGAGGGGTGAATTTCGTCAGTCTGCCCTGCCAACCCTGTATCTTATTAACCGTTCGCCACGTGTGGACCGCCGCCTTGGTCGGACCCGTGAGGCTCCGATCAAAGGATCTAGAATAGAGAGCGCGGTAATAATTCCCACCTTGCAAGAGCCATCGATCCATAGCATAGCCCGGGCTGTCAACAGGACCGTAAAAACCATGGTTGATAGCGGTGAGTTGAGAGGCCCAGTAGTACCTCCGCACGTCTGGTAACGCAATGCCCCCGTCGTACCATGGCATGGTGAGCTTCTGGACAGCGACACGAGGCCGACCATCCCAAAGCAGGGCACGCTGCAGGCTCTCAACCTCCCTGAAGTAGCGGGCCGGAACAAGGTCCTGAGTATTCTGCAAGGCGTACAGGAACCTGGGCAGGGACATCATTTTAAATAATGCCGCCCGGCCCAGGAGAGAGAGAGGGAGCTTACGCCAACTCTCCACATCCCTCCGCAACCGGTGGAGCGGGGGGAGTAAGTTGTGGTCATACCTCGCCTTAGGGCTGTTCAAAATGTAAATCCCCAAGTACTTGAAGCCTTGCCCGGCCAGTTGTATGTTGCAACCTCTGGGTAGGCGCGACGTGTCACCCTTGAGGATGTAAAGGGAGGATTTGGCCCAGTTAATAATCAGGCCTGAGTAGCGCCCAAACAACCTGAGCACATCACACGCCACAATAAGCGACTTGCAAGGGGAGGTGAGGTAGAGCAGGATGTCGTCTGCGTACAGGGAAACCCTGTCCTCAAAGCCCGGGGACCAGGAGATCCCATGCAAGTCAGGGTGCGAGCGTAGCAGAGCCGCGAGAGGCTCCAGAGCCAGCGCAAACAGGAGCGGAGACAAGGGGCAGCCCTGTCTGGTGCTGCGTTGGAGCGCAAAGGGAGCAGACATGCGGCCGTTAACCGTGACAGCAGCCAGTGGGCTAGCATAAAGAAGTTGCACCCAGCCCAGGAAACCCGGTCCGAACCCGAGTCTTGTCAGCACCGCCCATAGATAGTTCCATTCCAAGGAATCAAAGGCCATCGTGGCATCGAGGGAGGCCAGTACCGCTGGTTCCGTAAGGGTGTGAGCTCTGGCCACCATAACCCCGTGCAGGCGTCTCAGGTTGAGGGCAGTATTGCGGCGAGGAATAAAACCAGACTGGTCCGGGTGCACCAAGTCGCTTATAACCCCGACCAACCGGTTGGCCAGCAGTTTGGCCAGAATCTTGGGCTCAACGTTGAGGAGAGAAATGGGGCGATAGGACCTGCAAACATCCCGCGGCTTGCCTTCTTTATGGATAACTACTATGGTGGCCAGCCGCTGGTCCAAGGGAAGGACACCCTCTTCACGGGCACGGAGGAACATACCTCTCAAATAAGGGGAGATCACATCCGGCCGAATCTTGTATAGTTCAACCGGTATGCCATTGGGTCCGGTTGCCTTGCCCGCACGCAGAGCGCGGATCGCCAGAGCAATCTCATCCGCAGTGATGTCTCGGTCCATGTCTGCACTGTCTTCCTCCGAGAGGCAAGGAAGGTCTATCGCCGAAAGAAATTCAGACGAGTCGGCCTCGGAGCGGTCCGAGCCGGAAGTATAAACACCCCGAAAATAGTCCGCAAAAGACTCGGCAATGGCACTCGGATCAGTGACCACCACTCCGTCCTCGCCCAGGACCTCCGGGACCACCCGGCTTGCCATCTCTCGCCTGTCTAACCAGGCCAGCAGTTTACCAGCCTTATCCCCGACATCATAGATGCGGCCCTGCTGCTCCTTCGCCAAGACCAGGGCTGCGTTTGTGGCGAGATCGTGATACTCCGATTGTTTCAGAGAGAGTTCGTGCAGGAGAGAAGGGTCGGGCTCAGGCCCCAAACGGGACTCGAGATCCAAGACCTCCTCCTCCACATGCAGAAGATCAGCATCACGAGCTCGTTTAGCCGCTGCGATGAGAGCTAAGGCTTCACCTCGCAACACCGTCTTGAATGCTTCCCACAGGGTGACCGCAGAGCCCACGGATCCCGTATTTTCAGTAAAGTATAGGCCGATGGCCTTGGCCAGGAGTGCTCGCGTGTTATGATTGCGGAAATACCAGGGATTCACCGCAGCCGGGCGGCTGGACAGAAGGACACCGAAATCAAAGGAGATCCACAACGGCGAGTGGTCGGATACGCCCCTCGCCAAAAAACGTGCCTCAGAGATGGCAGGCGACTGCGCCGCCAGGGTGAGGACATAATCTAAGCGGGACAGGCTCCCATGAGCCCCGGAGAGGAACGAAAACTGGCGGAGCGTAGGATGTAATAACCGCCAACAATCCACCAGACCCATAGAGTCAAGGAAGGCCGGCAGCCACGTTTGGGAACCCCGGAGGTCTCTCGGTGGCTGGCGATCAAGAGTGCCAGAGCAGACTGAGTTGAAATCGCCCCCCAGGATCAGTAAGCCCGAAGGCAGGGACAAGATGGCGCTACCAAGGTCCTGGAAGGTGCTAGATTGGAGGCCAGGGGGAACATAAACCGAAAGCAGGGCCAAGGAACGCCCCTCCCATCTACCCGCCACAGCTGCGTAGCGTCCTCTATCATCAAGTAGTGTGACGTCTATTTCAAGAGGAAGGGACGCACGCACAAGGATGCCCGCCCCCCGGGAGCCCGAGGAGAACCCAGAGTGGGCAACCATTTTGTAACCCTTACGATTCAGGGCCCTACAGGAGTTCCCCACTAAGTGCGTTTCTTGCAACAGTACTACGTCAGGCATGTGTCTCTTTATCAGCTGGATCACCACCCCTCTCTTTACTCGGTCACCTAATCCATTGACATTCCAGCTAAGCACTTTCAATTTCCTACCCCCCATCCCCGAACAACCCGCCCCACCCGACTCCATCGAACTCAAACGTCAATTGCACATTAAAACACACAGTCCATTGCCTCAAGGAAGAAAAAGAGATAGAACAAACAAACAGTAAAACTTGCATAGTTGCACCCCCCACCCTGCACCCCTGCATGTGACTAAAAAGCCCCCCCAACCAGCAGTGTGCCTGTCGCCCCATAACTACTCTACAAAAAGACACCCAGAGGAGTGAGGAATCTCCGCGAACACCTCCCGCCACCCTCCATGTACTAACAGGAAAGATAGTACGGCATCTCAAAGCTACCTTCGATAGACCACTTGAGGTAATATAAATTTTATGGTCATGTTGTGTTCCCTAGCGAGTACCCCACCGACTCCATGTACGAGTTAAAAGTGCATGTAACTTCCCTCCTGTACCAGCTATGAAGACGCAAATACATATGCGTCCAACGTTAACTTGTCCTCTTTCAGACCCACCATGAATGGGTTTGATGGTCCGTTCCTAAGTATGCTATGCCAACGTCTTTTTGAAGTGTACTCCTACGTTTTTCAGCCTGGCTGAAAGTAGGCCCTGAATCTCTGCCACCGAGCCTCTTTTCTGGCTTCTGACTGCGAGGGCCTCTGCCCAAGCAGCCCCCGTACCCGTGAACTCTGACTTACTTCTAGCGCGGCCCTCCGTGCTCAGCTCAGCCTGCTGCCTGCCAAGATTGACTATAACCTTCGAGTTATCTGTTTTCCTCCCCGAAGATACACTCCGGCCTGCTAGCTTCAGTAAACATCCTTCCTCAGCTACAGGGCTAAAGGGCCGACCTGTCTTTATGCAAGTAATTCATAGCCTCTGTTGCCATGCTTCCATGGAAGGCCCCATGCCCCCACGCTTCTCATACAGACACTCAGGCGCTTATACACGCACTCACAGCAAGTATAGAATAGCTTCTGCTCTAGAGACCTTTCTGCCCAGATAGCTTAGTTCCTAAACATCAGATATCAGATATGATAGAAGCACAAGTTGATCTGACATGCCAGACTTCTGTCTCTTTCCGCCAGTGTAAATGTCAAGTCCCCTGCACCCCGTCTATCACACGTCATGCAGCTGCGCGCGCATCCAAGCTTCCGATTTCTGCTGACATTGCAACATTCTGTTAGCACCACCCCTTGGTGCCACCCACTTGCGTCACCTATCAGTGACGTTTCTAGCACACACGCCTAGTTTACGCCTCTTGATGATGTACTCGCACCACGTGTATACTGTTATCTTGTCTTCTCTCAGCTGTTACGCCTCTTACATTGAACATTATGATGTAAATCAAGTATATAAGCTATGTATTGTCAATAAACGACGGCGCGCTCATCTATCCCTTCTGACATCCTGTGTGGTGGTCAGAACATGATATCCTGATTCCTTTATGAGGAATAAAACCCTTAGAAACTCTTACACCACGGACTCTGTTTTCCTTCATTTCGATTGAGTTATTATTGATTAAGTACTTACCTGCATAGAAATTAAGAGAGTAAATTAATTATTTACATCATTTTGGCGCCCGAATAGGGACCCCTCCCCCACCTCACGCGCCGGAAGGTGCGTTGCAATCCGTGTCCCCTGCCATCAGTTAGACGGACCACACGTGTACTGGCAGGATTTCCTGCATCCCCCTCTGACACACGGAGGTGACGAAGACTGCGATCAGTGCCCAGACGAGGCGGTGAGGAGTGCGGAGGATCCCGACCAGAGCCCAGCCGAAGGAAGCAAGGTCCGAGGTGTGAAGAGGCCCACCAGTTTTCCGAAGTTTTCCGAAGTTTTCCGAAGTTTTCCGAAGTTCCGAGTCGAGTCCAGTCGAGTTTTCCGAGGCCTTCTGTTTTCCGTGCTTCCCGGTGAGTACCATTGCTGGGTCGTATCTAGACGGGTTTGGGTACGCAAGTCCGGTCTGCACTGTTTTTAGGCAGTGTATCTGTACTGTTGAGCGGTACATTCAGAGTAGGGGGAAGTTAGCTATGTCTTTAAATGTTTCATGTGATTAATGTCGTGGTATGAATGTGATTGTTTTTGTGCATTATTGTGTTTTTTTGTTTAAATAGTTACAGTTGACATTAGGTATCAAGGATCAAGCATTCCAGTATCAAGTAGGCACAATGCCGTTTTTTAACAAATTAAAGCAGATAGGAACTAGGAAAGGGATGTTAGAGGAAGAGATTCCAATCCCCCCTAGGGACACTCCAGGTAATTTCATGTATAATAAGCATGGCATAGACGCCATCTTGTATCTAGAGTTATGGACAGATTATACCAAGCACCTAGAGGAGAGATACCGATGGCCAGTTAACGGAACATGGGATGCCGAGTGCATCATAAAGGTAGAAGAAATATTACGGAAAAAGAAAGCTAGACAATCTCAGAAAGACGCCATAGAATTTTGGCGTAAGGAATCACGTAAGCGTGCTGATAGAGCACTCCGTAGAGAAGACAGGCTTAAAGAATCAGAAAAGGCCCAAGAAAACGAATTAGTTACTGAGGGAATTCGAGTAAAAGTAGAACAAATAGATCGTATCCTAAATGGCAAAGTGAACAACATGTATCTTTTGGCCGATGGTACCCCTGACGCCATTTCAGAAATACCGAAAAATTTGCCGTCACCATTAGTTCCAACTAAAGTAATGCATAAGACTACTAAAGACATATTCCTAAATTCATATCTCGAAGATGTAGCGCCAGCTTACACCAATCTGCCTGTTCGTGCCCTGCCTACTGACAGGGCCGGGGGTGGTACCGCCCCCCAAGATCACTCTCAGCCGACACCGAAAAAGACTAGTTCCGTTCCGCCAGCTCCGCCACTTCCCTCACCTAAAACTGATCTGCCGAAACCACTTCAATCAGATCCTACTAAAAGACAAATTCAGATACTGACTACACACAGAGATAATGCCCAAGTTTCCGCTTCAGGAGGTGCGACCGCGGGTCTCCAGACCCCGCCACCGACTCACAGATTAAATCTCAGAGGTATGCTGAGTCCTCTTACGCACAGATCCCCCCGTTCTTCTAATTCATCCCGTCTTGATGCACTAAAAGAAAATATGTCAGTTTGTAGATATGATCCAGAACCTGGACAGGACGACTTAATGATATTAGCGTCTTTACGGTTAAGATCTGCTACTGATAGTTTGTTATGTTATGCAGGAATGAAGGAGCGCCTAGATAGAATATATGAGTTCGTTCAAACGGGAAAGGACCCCGACAGTATTAAGGATGCCCTGGAGAAACAGAAAGTTAACATGCAAGCACTGATACTACGATTTTTCATAAATTGTCTAATAAGAGAACGAGACAGGCCCGGAACAGAGCAGAGTGAATTAGATGCATTGAACAAGTGGGGTCAAAATATAGCCGATGGAAAACATGACAGACAAAATTGCATAGAGGCCATGTATAAAAAGATTAAGAAAGCAGTGATAGCAGTACACGAGAAAGAGAAAGAAAAGGCTCCCTCCGAGGAGGAAGAAGAATCTGAAGAACTAGAACCGACTACAAGCACTATAGCATATGTAGGTAAGGGAACTTATCTTAGGAAGGGTATCCGTCCAGAAAGCAAGAGAGTTTTCTTCTCTGCCTTAACGAATCCGAATTCTGCTGAACATCAGTTCCAGGAAACTGATAAACGGCTTCGAGATCGAGTTGGGTACCATGTACTCAATTCTATGGATGAACAAGAATTAGCCCGATCAGCGGTATCATGGGCCGAAAATGCAGACATATATAATGATGACACCGTAGCACAGACATTTCTGAACCTCTCCCCCGACGAACAGAAATTAGCAGGGGTATATATGATTCAGCACCTTCTCATTAAGTACAGAAAACATTATTCCGATCCAGGTCCCTTACATGAGACACTAGAAGCACTACTGATGGATAGATGGAGAGGCTTAAGCACTAAATTAGTTCAAATAATTCTAGAACAACGACGCAGATATGACACCTTTGTAAGTCCTGAATATGTTCCCGCCCCACCTCCAGAAAGAAAAATGTACCATATGCAGTGCGGGGGTGGTATTGAAAGTCAGAACCCCTTGCGAGAAGTGCACCCTGTTATGGGTGAGGATAAAATTTTGAAACGCGTGTATGTACACACGCCTCTAACTAAATTAGAACTGTTAGAAATGAAGAAATTAGTACCATGCCATGATAAAGACCCTGCAGGTTTTCATAGAGAGCTCAAAGACATGTTACTGATGGGGGACTACACATATGATGATATCATGAAAATGTTGAAAGTATTATTGCCTACGGGTATATTCGAGAAATTAAAGGAAAAGGACTGGGAGGTGGGAGACGCAAAGATTGCCTGGGCAGAAATAGAGGATGAAGAAAAGAAACGGGTTCCAGGGTTAGGCCTTGGGGACAAAACTAAAGCATTACCAGGTTTAATAGTACAGGTCCTGCCCAGATTATTGACAACTAGAAAGGAGGATTGGGATGCAATCTCGTCCTGTAAACAGAAACATGATGAAGATACTAGCGACTTTTATTCAAGATTCGAGAAATGTTTTATTATCAATAGTGGCCTCCAGCCAAGTAGCGAGTCGTACCCACATCTTTTTGTATCAAAGTTAGTCGAGAATTCCCTACCGTTAGTTAAAAATAGAGTGTATAAAGTCGAGAGTACATGGCAAGCAAATACGCCATCCCAGATGTTACAAATGTTACAATATCACCAGAATAGAATTAGGGAAGAACAAGATCAGGAACAGAAGCGCATGAAAGACACGAAAATGAAAATGTTAGTAGCCCAGACGGTCCCATCCGACAGTCACAGGAAAGGTACGACCCAGACAAGTCACGCTGCAGCTCCTGTTAAAGGGACATGCAATTATTGCAAGCAGCCAGGTCACTACGTACACGAATGTGCAGTTCTGAAACATAACATAGCGACAGGTAAAACTAAAGAGAGACCGCATCCGCCTAGACAAGACCATAACCAGCATCAGTCTACACAGAATACACAGCCCATGCATGCATCCGCACAGACAGCACAGACCGTAGCAGTACCACAGCCACAGCCCATTGCTGCAACTCAGCAAGTCTCACAACAGATGTACCAGTATGCCCAGTCAGCTTACCCCGAATATTCCCGATATACATGAAACAGCCTAGAGAGGGAAGGTGGCTTGCCTCTTATCGAGATTCCTGTAGATCAAGAAGGTCCTTATGTACACAGTCAGGTATTGGGGAAAGATAGAAAGTTTTTAATTGACACAGGGGCAAGTCGCACTACAATAAGTCATGACGAAGTTCCAGGGGCACCCCTCTCAGGCTCACAAAATGTTTCCCTTGGTTTTTCAGGACAACCTATTGTAAATGAAGTCTCAGAACCAGTTCCCCTGGCTGTGGGTCCATTATCACGCGTTACAGACCTATTACTAACAAAATCATGTCCGGAAAATCTGTTAGGAATTAAAACACTGAAGGCTCTAGGAGCCATAATATGCTGCTCCCCGGAGGGGGTTAGACTCTTTCTGCGGGATTTCAAGGGTCATTACGTCCTTCGTGAGTTTGACGTCAGATTGAAAAATGTACCTGATTACTTGTGAGCAAAAGGCCCAACTGATGTAGGATGTATGCACATTACACCATACCGCGTTACCCTCAAGGCAGGTGTTGTATTACCCAGAATCAGACAATACAAGTTACCACCCGATGCTGTAGCGGCTTTACTGAAAATCATTGAAGAGCTCATTGCCCAAGGAGTGGTCGTCGAGACCGACTCCAATATCTGTAACTCACCCATCATTCCGATTCTTAAACGTACTGATCCCAATGCACCGCCAGTATATCGGCTGGTGATTGATCTTCGAGAATTGAATAAATGCATTATCCCACAGTATCCTGTGGTCCCCGATATATCATCTCTCTTGACTGCTATTGATTCAGAAGCAACGTTCTTTACTGTAATTGATCTCAAGAACGCCTTCTTCAGCGTGCCTATTGATCCAGAGAGCCAATATCTCTTCGGATTCTGTTTAAATGGACGCAGTTTCAAATTTTCGCGCGCACCTCAAGGATTCACAGAAAGCCCCAGCATCTATAGTCAAGCACTGAAAAGACAACTAGATTGTATTCAAATGCCAGTTAACACCGCTTTACTACAATACGTCGATGATCTGCTGATCACCGCACGAAGTGAGCCCGAATGTGAAAAAGCATCACTGACAGTTTTACATTTCCTGGCCGACAAGGGACACAAGGTGTCTCCTTCGAAGCTACAATTCTGTGTTCAGCAAGTTGTGTACTTGGGTCACTTGCTGTCCAAAGTGGGGAGACAGCTCACTCCCGATCGCATTCAGTTAATTGTGAACATGCCGCAACCCAAGACACAAAAGGAAGTGCGGGCCTTCATAGGCCTCACCTCGTACTGCAGACAATGGATTCCCCAGTATGCATTTCTAGCTAAACCACTCATCCAGTTAACGACACAGGAGGCAGCGACTTCGACTGTCCTCCCTTGGACTCAGGAACACACACAAGCTTTTGAAGAATTAAAGAAAGTTTTATGCCAAGCACCAGTTTTAGCGACACCATGTTACAGCAAACCGTTTACACTTTTTGTTACAGAACGTGATGGCACAGCGTTGTCTGTCCTCACTCAAGACCAAGCAGGTTCACATAAGCCTTGTGCTTATTTTTCTAGTACATTGGATTCAGTAGCTCAAGCACTCCCTGCGTGCTTAAAGTCAGTAGCAGCAACAGCGTTAGCAATAAGACAAAGTGATTCAATTGTTTTAGGTCATCAGTTAACAGTTCAAGTACCACATTCTGTAGAGGTTTTGTTAAACAGAACCCAGACTCAACACTTAACTATAGCACGACTGACAGGTTATGAATTAACACTATTCCAGCCACACATAGAAATCAGACGTTGCAGCATCCTGAACCCCGCAACACTGTTACCTACAGTTATGACAGATCCAGCTCCGCATGATTGTATAGAAATAATTAATGCAGTAACTAAGCCCAGACGAGACTTAACAGATGTCCCATTGACAAATCCAGACCTGACACTTTATGTGGACGGTTCATGCATGAGAACAAGTACAGGAGAATTAGTGGCCGCGTACGCCGTGACCACTGAAACTGAAATTAAAGAAACACATCGTATTGACACCCTGTCTGCTCAAGCAGCAGAGCTCATCGCTCTGACCCGAGCTTGTATTCTAGCCAAGAACAGAAATGTTAACATATACACAGATTCCCGCTATGCCTTCGGAGTTGTACACGACTTCGGAGTCCTCTGGCAAGAACGAGGTTTTCTGACTTCTCATGGGGCCAAGATACAACATGGCCCCCTCATTCAAGCACTGTTAGAAGCAATACATTTGCCCTCGGGCATATCAGTCATGAAGTGTAAGGCACATACTAAAGTCACAGATTCTGTTTCCCAGGGTAACGACCTGGCAGACCAGACAGCAAAACATACAGCATTGACTTGCACCCAGACTACTGATGTGACAAAGACAATAGTACAAACACAGTGTATGACAGTTAGAGATCCCGCCCTAGACGTAATTGACATCCAGACACATGCTACTCCAGAGGAGATAAAGAAATGGACTGAACTAGGAGGGATTCAGACAGATCAAGGTTGGGTGACGAAGGGAAAATCTATATGGTTTCTCCCCGACTCAATGGTTCAAGTCATGATAAATACAGCACATAGTCCTGCCCATCTTGGAGAGAAAGCCATGTTAGACAGTTTACAGAATCTCTGGTACAACAAACACTTACGAGCAGCAGCAAAACAGAAAGTGCGTACTTGCATGATCTGTTGTCAGTTCAATCCAGGTAAAAGCGTCCCTGTTGAGCAAGGTGGATTTCATCCTCCCGATCACCCTTTTGAAGTCCTCCAGATGGATTATATCCAGATGAATAGCTGTAGAGGATTTAAGTATGTCCTTGTAATTGTTTGTGCTCTGTCCCGCTGGACCGAAGCATACCCAGTCCCAGACTACACTGCTCCGACCACTGCCAGACAGTTGGTTCGTGAATTCTTCCCACGGTACGGTTTGCCCCGTGTCGTGTATTCAGATAACGGACAGCCGTTCTCGTCCGAGCTGATGAGACAAGTTTCCCTCTTGCTAGGATATCAGTGGAGGTTCCACTGTGTCCGACATCCCGAAGCAGCTGGCCTTGTAGAAAGGCATAATCAGACACTAAAAATCCGTCTTGCCAAGATCTGTCAGGAAAAAGGGGTCGACTGGATAGTCGCCCTGCCCGTGGCACTATTCTACATGAGAATGGTCGCCCACTCGAGATCAGGGCTATCCCCGTACGAAGTGGTCTTTGGCAGACCGCCGAATATGTGGGGGACGCCCGTTCCGAAAAAGATCACTGATATTGATTGTAACATGTTGACAGATTACCTTGCCTCCTTGATGTCTGCACTCCAATCATGTCGTTCACAGGTTGCCGCAGCCTTCCCTGACAACACCGATGTAAAGGCGCATGAGGTCCGTCCAGGGGACCTGGTAGTCGTCCGGAATTTCGACCGGAAAAGTCCGCTGGAGCCCCGCTGGAAGTCTCCAAAGACCGTTCTGCTTACCACCAGGACCGCCGTGAAAATCGAGGGGAGAAAGGGGTGGGTCCACACGAGTCACATCAAGCTATGCAATGAACTAAAAAACGGACTGAAACAGGACTCTGACTCGTCCACCCCCACCAAAGACTGTGTTGAAGCACAAGACGTTACTGTGCCTAAAAGAGAAAAGACTCCTCAAGAACTTTACCGTATGAAGCTTCGATCTAGCAAGTCAGACAGTTTAATTGTTTAAGTCCTCCCCTAGGTGAATCGGTTAAATAGTTTCTGACATGTATCCCCTAGATCGAGTTAGAGAGAGAGAGGAAAAGAGAAGAACATATTGCAAATCACTTCGTAGTCACTGCATAGTGACACTAATAATCATGTTTATTCTGAGTATTCTAATTATTATTGCCAGCATTCTGCTTCCTATGTACTGGCCTATTTTCAGGCGTGAACAATCTGCTTACAATGTCTCTGCTGAACACACTTTTAGTGAACTTCCCGCACATGAACTCTCTTACAGACTTGCGCTGCGCAACAATACATTCATTAGTATGTTACACCATTCCCATCAGACAAATAATGCTACAGACTGTTGGATATGTGGCCGACTCCCTCCCTACCAGAATTACAAGGGAGCTCTGCCTCTCTTTCCGTACCCATTCACTCACAATGGCTCCTGTGGAGCATGGTTTAAAATAATTAATTCTTTAGATCCTGATATTGCTGTTTTCGATGGGGGCTGGGTTTGGGGAAACTTGAACTTAGTCCTGCTCAACGTCTGTTATCCTGATCAAGAAGGACTTCCCACTCGAATAGGAACTGATCTAGAAAATGAAGTATATGGATTAGGTAATTACACAATTAGCCTTATGATCCTCACTGTTGAATCTGAAACTGCTCCAGTTCTGCCCCATATGTTAGTACTACCAGTCACAGGTGAATTATGTGTTAGCAAGAAAGGTTCAGTACACGTAGGTCATAGTAAATGCACTACTGTGGTCGAGTTCAGTGACCATGGTAAATCGTCTTTTAAAGCTACCAGTCATTCCTACTTTGTTTGTGGTCATACCGCCTACATACGTTTGCCCCCAGATTGGGATGGTACCTGTTACATTGCATTCCTTCTGCCACCTGTTTTCCTAGCTCCTCCTGATTACCATAGAAATACGAATCTAGCACCGAATAGACCCAAAAGAGATATTCCCCTTGTCGACTACACAGAAACGGCATGGGAACAGTACACTGATTTCAATAAAGGATTCTTTTTCTTCCTAGGACCTGTCCAAAACAGTAAATTAATACGCAGATTAACGAGAACACTCGAAGCAGTAGTGAACGAAACTGCCTCCGCTCTAGGTAACTTAACAGAGGAGCAGTCTGCTATACGGACTGTTGTCCTTCAAAATCGTCTTGTGATTGACGTCATCTTGGCAGATAGAGGTGGAGCTTGTAAGGTCATCGGGTCAAGTTGCTGTGTTTTCATTCCACAAAACGCACCATCTGTCTATCAAGCTATCACCCGTTTACATAAAATTGCAAATCAGATACATCAGAATCCAGGCACCTGGACTTGGTCCGGTTGGTTCTGGACTACGTTAACAGCTTGGGGATGGAAGATCTTATCGTTCCTAGGCATTGGCCTTGTTATAGTATTCAGTTGTTGCCTGTGCCTGCAGTGTGGGCCAGCGATATGTGGACTGTGTGCCACATCCTGCATTGAGCATTCCAGTTGCCTCTCAAACAGTCAAAGAAAGAAAGACGAACATATAATGTTACAAGAACAAACTGATCGATTTATGAGGATCGATATATCATGAAGGGTCCGTAGGGAACAAGGAGGGAATGAGGTAATATAAATTTTATGGTCATGTTGTGTTCCCTAGCGAGTACCCCACCGACTCCATGTACGAGTTAAAAGTGCATGTAACTTCCCTCCTGTACCAGCTATGAAGACGCAAATACATATGCGTCCAACGTTAACTTGTCCTCTTTCAGACCCACCATGAATGGGTTTGATGGTCCGTTCCTAAGTATGCTATGCCAACGTCTTTTTGAAGTGTACTCCTACGTTTTTCAGCCTGGCTGAAAGTAGGCCCTGAATCTCTGCCACCGAGCCTCTTTTCTGGCTTCTGACTGCGAGGGCCTCTGCCCAAGCAGCCCCCGTACCCGTGAACTCTGACTTACTTCTAGCGCGGCCCTCCGTGCTCAGCTCAGCCTGCTGCCTGCCAAGATTGACTATAACCTTCGAGTTATCTGTTTTCCTCCCCGAAGATACACTCCGGCCTGCTAGCTTCAGTAAACATCCTTCCTCAGCTACAGGGCTAAAGGGCCGACCTGTCTTTATGCAAGTAATTCATAGCCTCTGTTGCCATGCTTCCATGGAAGGCCCCATGCCCCCACGCTTCTCATACAGACACTCAGGCGCTTATACACGCACTCACAGCAAGTATAGAATAGCTTCTGCTCTAGAGACCTTTCTGCCCAGATAGCTTAGTTCCTAAACATCAGATATCAGATATGATAGAAGCACAAGTTGATCTGACATGCCAGACTTCTGTCTCTTTCCGCCAGTGTAAATGTCAAGTCCCCTGCACCCCGTCTATCACACGTCATGCAGCTGCGCGCGCATCCAAGCTTCCGATTTCTGCTGACATTGCAACATTCTGTTAGCACCACCCCTTGGTGCCACCCACTTGCGTCACCTATCAGTGACGTTTCTAGCACACACGCCTAGTTTACGCCTCTTGATGATGTACTCGCACCACGTGTATACTGTTATCTTGTCTTCTCTCAGCTGTTACGCCTCTTACATTGAACATTATGATGTAAATCAAGTATATAAGCTATGTATTGTCAATAAACGACGGCGCGCTCATCTATCCCTTCTGACATCCTGTGTGGTGGTCAGAACATGATATCCTGATTCCTTTATGAGGAATAAAACCCTTAGAAACTCTTACACCACGGACTCTGTTTTCCTTCATTTCGATTGAGTTATTATTGATTAAGTACTTACCTGCATAGAAATTAAGAGAGTAAATTAATTATTTACATCACACTGAGGCAAGCAAGATAATCAAGGAATCACCCACTATAGAACCAAGTCTCATAGGTCCGAGCCGCCAGCCGCGCCACCCTCATGGTCTTCCTGTGCTTCTCGGCGCGGCGGTAGAGTGTCCAGCCAGTCACTAACGTTCTCAGCGAAGTCGAAGAAAAGGGCACGACCTTCGTGCTCGATCCGGAGCTTAGCAGGGAACATCATGGAGTACTTGAAACCCAGGTCCCGTAGTCTTCGCTTCACCCCTGCATAGCTTTGGCGCTGTCGCTGAACTGTCCTGGTGAAATCTGGATAGAAATGGACATCGGCGTTTTGGAATTTAAGCGGCCCATGTCGTCTGGAGGCCTGCAGGACAGCATCCCTGTCACGGAAATTGAGCAGCCGGGCCACGATGGGTCTAGGTGCCACGCCCGATTTCGGCGGGCCACCCGGTACTCGGTGGGCACGCTCCACCGAGAAAAAGTTGCTGAGGCCAGGCGGGGCCAGATGAGTCCTGATCAGGTCTTCAACGAGGAGGTCCGTCGCCGCCTCCTCCGAACCCTCCGGTACACCAACAATGCGGACGTTCTGCCGCCTGGCCCGGCTTTCAAAATCATCCAGCCGCCTCGCGAATTGCTCCGCTGTCCTCTGTAGGTTCCGGACTTCAGTTTGCAAGTCCGAGACATCTCCCGTGAGACTGGTCGTCTTGATGTCCAAATTCTTGACCCTATCATTAGTTTTGCCTAAGTCGGCTCTAATGAGGGACAGATCAACGGCCATGCCGTCCACCTTGTGCGTGAGGACTTCATGCTGTTGCTGCATGTCCGCCCGGAAGTTTGTGATGGCTCCCATAATGTCGCTCAAAGTGGGTTCAGAGTCGTCCGGCGAGCCCGAGTGCGGGTTGCCCTTGGCAGAGGGTCCAGTAACAGGCGGCGTCTTTGGTTGGGTATAGCGCTCAATCCTATTCTGCTGCTGTTGCGATTTACCGCGCACTCCTCTGTTAGACGGATTGTCGAGGTCCCTTTTGCCCGCCATGTTAGATCCAAAAGAACAAAGGGCTATGCCAGGCAAGTCCAAGCCCAGAGAGTCGGAGATTCGTCCGGGAGGACACTAGAACACCGTCCCAGGTTCACTCCGCTGTCCGAATAGCGCCGCTGTCCAGTACACTTCGCCGCTGGTGAGGGCAGGCAGGCACTCCGCAGATCGGCAGTGCGTAGCAGCGGAATCCGCAGAGACAATGGCACTGAGCTGGCACGGAGTCCCACTCGACGTAGCTCAGCGTAGGAGACACCGATTCGAGATCTGAAAACGGTTCTCGCCTCAGTGGGCCCTCAACAACAAGTATCCACCCTCGTGGATCAGGATTTCGGGCAGGATAGTTGCGGAGGATCGGAAGGTCCGCGGAGCTCCGAGCTTACGCGGCCATCTTGGTTGCCCGCGAAGCTCCTCCCCCTCCATCACCATTCTTTAGCTCACTCAGTCACCCCAGTTCAGACATGGCCATATGCAAATCAGTCTGAGCCTGTGCCTCATGGGAACAGTCCAGCCCGAACTGCCAAGCCATGTCTTCCCTGGACCGGAAACAAGCATCCTGGGACCGGTTTCGGATTCATAAACCTCATCAGCCAGGCTATCTTGAATCCAGTGGCCAAGTGAGCAAGGGACTCACGTCTGAGCATACCCTGCCAACTTAGGGTGAACAAAGCGATACAAAAGGGGATGATGGACGGAGCGTTTCAGCAAATCAAACACTCACCCCCAGTCAACTTATCTGGGTTTAATCCATCACCATTCTTTAGCTCACTCAGCCACCCCAGTTCAGACATGGCCATATGCAAATCAGTCTGACCCTGTGCCTCATGGGAACAGTCCAGCCCGAACTGCCAAGCCATGTCTTTCCTGGACCGGAAACAAGCATCCTGGGACCGGTTTCGGATTCATAATCCTCATCAGCCAGGCTATCTTGAATCCAGTGGCCAAGTGAGCAAGGGACTCACGTCTGAGAATACCCTGCCAACTTAGGGTGAACAAAGCGATACAAAAGGGGATGATGGACGGAGCATTTCAGCAAATCAAACACTCACCCCCAGTCAACTGATCTGGGTTTAATTCATCACCATTCTTTAGCTCACTCAGCCACCCCAGTTCAGACATGGCCATATGCAAATCAGTCTGACCCTGGTCCTCATGGGAACAGTCCAGCCCGGACTGCCAAGCCAGGTCTTCCCTGGACCAGAAACAAGCATTCTGGGACCGGTTTCGGATTCATAATCCTCATCAGCCAGGCTATCTTGAATCCAGTGGCCAAGTGAGCAAAGGACTCACGTCTGAGGATACCCTGCCAACTTAGGGTGAACAAAGCGATACAAAAGGGGATGATGGACGGAGCGTTTCAGCAAATCAAACACTCACCCCCAGTCAACTGATCTGGGTTTAATCCATCACCATTCTGTTCTCACTCAGCCACCCCAGTTCAGACATGGCCATATGCAAATCTGTCTGACCCTGTGCCTCATGGGAACAGTCCAGCCCGAACTGCCTAGCCATGTCTTCCCTGGACCGGAAACAAGCATCCTGGGACCGGTTTTGGATTCATAATCCTCATCAGCCAGGCTATCTTGAATCCAGAGGCCAAGTGAGCAAGGGACTCACGTCTGAGCATACCCTGCCAACTTAGGGTGAACAAAGTGATACAAAAGGGGATGATGGACGGAGCGTTTCAGCAAATCAAACACTCACCCCCAGTCAACTGTTTTGGGTTTAATCCATCACCATTCTTTAGCTCACTCAGCCACCCCAGTCCAGACATGGCCAAAGCCAAATCAGTCTGACCCTGTGCCTCATCGGAACAGTCCAGCCCGAACTGCCAAGCGATGTCTTCCCTGGACCGGAAACAAGCATCCTGGGACCGGTTTCGGATTCATAATCCTCATCAGCCAGGCTATCTTGAATCCAGTGGCCAAGTGAGCAAGGGACTCACGTCTGAGCATACCCTGCCAACTTAGGGTGAACAAAGCGATACAAAAGGGGATGATGGACGGAGCGTTTCAGCAAATCAAACACTCACCCCCAGTCAACTGATCTGGGTTTAATCCATCACCATTCTTTAGCTCACTCAGACGTGAGTCCCATGCTCTCCACTCCACTGGATTCAAGCAAGCCGGGAAACCGGTACTTGAAAGCTTGTTTCCGGTCCAGGGAAGGCATGGCTTGGCAGTTCGGGCTGGACTGTTCCCATGAGGCACAGGGTCAGACTGATTTGCATATGGCCATGTCTGAACTGGGGTGGTGTTGAGTGCCAAAAAACGATGGATTTAGGCCCAGATCTCTGTACTGGGGCGAATGTATGACATTGTTCTGCATTCTGTCCATCAACTGTGGTTTTTGCATTTGTCACCCCGAGTGGGATGGGTATGCTCAGACGTGAGTCCCATGCTCTCCACACCACTGGATTCAAGCAAGCCGGGCTGAAGACGGCTGAAATGCCAGAACCCGGTCCTCTGAAGCTAGTTTCCGATCCAGGGAAGGCATAGCTTGGCAGTTCGGGCTGGACAGTTCCCATGAGGCACAGGATCAGACTGATTTGCATATGGCCATGTCTGAACTGGGGTGGTGTGGAGTGCCAAAAAACGATGGATTTAGGCCCAGATCTCTGTACTGGGGTGAATGTATGACATTGTTCTGCATTCTGTCCATCAACTGTGGTTTTTAGGTCTCGTAGAGAGCCCTATTACCGTCAACCCAGAAAGCTAAAACCAGGCGGATTTTGCCGAGTGCATGTGTGTCCGTGCACGCGCTCTCCATTTGCTTCCCGAGCTGCCTGCCTGCTTCACACATCAAAGCCATCAGCCTCCCTCCCACCTCCCCCCTAATTGCTTTCCCTTATCACGGCCGCGAGGCCATGAGCTACTTCAAAGGGATCCGCTCCCCGCCTCTCGCCTCCCCCCCCTGCCGCTTGTCCTGTCTATTGAGCCTTTCTCACCTCTCTCCTTATCTCATTTTCTCTCCCACTAGCTCAGGGGTCTTCAAACTGTGGGGCGCGACCCCCAGGGGGGCCCTGGAGCGATGCAAAGGGGGTCGGCCTTCACAGTGTCACTTCTGCCTCCAGGGCTTCAGCCCTCCTCCTCCCCCCATCCTGTCTCTCAGCCCGGGCTGCTGCAGTGCAGCTTGCGCTCCTGGGGCCTCGGCTTGGCAGTGTCTGGAGTCTAATCTCCGGCAAGAGTTTTTCACAGGTCTTTAAAGAACATTAGCATATTTACATGCCTTTGTTAACTGATTACTGAAGCTTAGTTTCTTTATGGTTCCAGTACCCCCTGGGCCCCCACTCTGCTATTCCTTACATTTGTATTTTTACACTTACTGCTGTAGTGTGAGAATGCATTTAATGAAAAGAAATATAAAGTTGGGTTGCCAAAAGAAACATGCCTGCCCTGTGTTGTTTAAAGATCCTGCAGAGACCTGGACACTAAATTGAGTTATAAATAAAAAAGTATGTATTAATTAGTTATGTGACGTTTCTGTCTTTATTCTCTTTAATTATTAGTCATGGATCATTAAGGCATCCCTAGAACACATTTAAAGTGCTTTCTATGTATATTTGCTGTTCTAAGTATTCACAGATAATTGCAAAAAATACAGCTGTAGGTGACTGCTTATTTCTGGGCCATCACAATAATGAGCTGGTAACCCTAATCATTAGTCTGGACGTTTGTTGCAGGATCAGCACATTATTTATTTCCTCCACCCTCAAAACCTGATTAATGCCATTATAGCAATAGTTTAACTTATATCTGAAACCCTACGCTTCAAGTTTCTGGGAATGCACCCTACTTTCAGACTACTCACTTCTCATTCTCGCCTTCCCTTTCACGTTCACCCTGCACTCCCAGTGATCACAATGCACTCATAGCGTTCACCATGTACTCACAGCTATCACCATGCACTCACACTGATCACCATGCACTCACACTGATCACCATGCACTCACACCATTCACCCGCTCACCCTGCACTCAGTGATCACAATGCACTCACACTGGTCACCATGCACTCACACTGATCACCATGCACTCACACCATTCACCCGCTCACCCTGCACTCATAGCGTTCATATTGCACTCACACTGATCACCATGCACTCACACTGATCACGATGCACTCACACCATTCACCCGCTCACCCTGCACTCAGTGATCACAATGCACTCACACTGATCACAATGCACTCACACCATTCACCTGCTCACCCTGCACTCAAAGTGATCATAATGCACTCACACTGATCACAATGCACTCACACTGATCACAATGCACTCACACTGATCACAATGCACTCACACTGATCACCATGCACTCACACCATTCACCCGCTCACCCTGCACTCACAGTGATCATAATGCACTCACACTGATCACAATGCACTCAAACTGATCACAATGCACTCAAACTGATCACAATGCACTCACACTGATCACCATGCACTCACACCATTCACCCGCTCACCCTGCACTCACAGTGATCATAATGCACTCACACTGATCACAATGCACTCAAACTGATCACAATGCACTCAAACTGATCACAATGCACTCACACTGATCACAATGCACTCACAAGGATCACCATGCACTTATAACATTCACCCACTCACCCTGCACTCACAGTGATCATAATGTACTCACAGTGATCACAATGCACTCACACGGATCACCATGCACTCACAACATTCACCCGCTCACCCTGCTCTCTCAGTGATCACTCTGCCCTAAAAATTTGCTTGCATTGTTCACTCTGTACCTCACCCTGCAGTCACACGAGCACACTTCTCACCCTGCACTCATGTGACACTTCACTCACCTGTCCCCCCCTTACTGCTCAATCTGTAGCTCACTCAAACAAGGCCATCATTAACCATGCACTAATTCGTCCCACTCTGCACTTACAGCCGAACCCAAATTCATATGGTCACCTCACTCACCCTGCAGTCACTCCTTTTACCCTACTCTCACACTGTTGCATTGCTCACCGTGCAGTCACATGGGCACTCTTGTCACCCACACAGTGCAGAAGGTTAAAGTGCCTGGTACAAAGAAGATGTACCATGCACATCACAGAACTGAGTGAGAGCAAACTATGAGTAGCGCTATAAAAAAAAGAAATGTTTGTCAGACAGGTGCTATAGAGAGATGAGGTGTATTGTTGGTGAGTGGTAGTGAGGGAATTCATGGAGAAGGTGGAAAGACTGTTGCACCGTGTGCGGCCAGTGCTTGGACAAGCCCTGTCTGGGAGTGTTAACCCCCGTCCCCCCCCCCCCCGAAGTTCGGGTCTAGTGGATCCCCTGCTTCTGCCTATTAATTACATTTGTGGTGCGCTACTGTTACCAAAAGGAGTCCTGGGGCTAATAACCATCTGCCTGCAATGGGAGAGAGGGATCCGGGGCTGGGAGAGGAGAGAAGAGAGGGATGGAAGGAAGGGGGTAAGAGGTAAGGGGCATGGGTAAACTGCTTATCTCTGCACAAGACCGCCACTGTTTGAATGCACCCTTGCTGCTCCCGGCCATGGCCAGGTGAGCTTCTAATGTGGCAGCGTATATTCCAGCGGATTGGGAGGCCCTTCACAGAGGTTGACTAGACATCTTTCTGAGGTTAATTGCTGTATTTTGGTTATATGGGGTGACATCTTTCCTCAGTATTACTGTGTTTAAAAAAAATCTAAATATTAAAGCAATGCTACCCCAAAATAGGCAGCATCACAGAAAATTATTTACATTTTCTACTCACACAATTTAGTCAAGCCTGTCACATAATTTGGTCCTCACCTTCCTCATAACCTAGAGGTTTCGAAATTTTTTGTCAGGAGGGGGTCCTTACGCTTGAAAATGTTGACAGGGGGGTCTCGACATCCAAAGGTTTGAAGACCTCTGCACTAGCTTCACTTCTGTGGTTTTCTGCTGTCAACCCTCATTTCTTCCTTCCACTTTATTGCCTCCTGTATATCGTTCTCTTTCTATGTATATCCAAGTCACCAGCCTCACCTCTGCTATTTTCTTTTCTCTTTCTCCTGCACCTATGTTTCTCTACCCACTCTACCCCCAGAATTTTCCCACTTTCTTTTCTTTTCTAATCTCCTCTTTTGTCTAATCGCCCACAACCTTTTCACTTGCCTTTCTCCCTGTTTCAACCCTGCATTTGCTTCTCTGTCTATTTTCGCTTTTACTTTCTACATGTAATGGTCTCTATCTCTGTGCCTCTCTCCAGACTGCCAACCCCTTGTTCTTTCTGTGTCTCACTCCCCGCAGTCACTAACAGCCCTGGCTTATCGTTGCCAAAACTGTTTGCTATCGAGTATCCATTTCCAACCTTGCATCCAGCAACAGGCTGTACTAGAGTGACGTTTTATAAGTCACACAGCAATTTGTTTAACCTCTTAAGTGCTGCGCCTATACCAGCGGCCGACGGCACCACTACCTCGGGAGTGCTGCCGTCGGCCGTTGGACGTTCCAGCTGCACCTGCGCAATGGAACGTTCAGCACTGGAGCTGGACGTTCCAAAGCAGCTAAGGTGTTAAAAATGCTATGTTCATCCTGGTCACATTCGGTACTTTTAACTGGCCTATCCGGTTTCACGGCGGTCCCCCCAAACAGCCCTTTCTTGCATTGGCTCAGGGGAGTTCGCATACACACGTTGCTTAATCAGCTATTGAGTGCATGTGATCTCTGGTGGGGCCTGCCTGCACTCTCTGCCTCCATCACAAGGGTAGATGGCCTGTCTCTCTATTTGCGTGACATTGTTTGCCTTCTAATTGGAAACAGTGCAGCCCATTATTACATTTCTCCCAGTGGTATTTCTAGCAGCGACCTCCAAAGTGTTCACTTTCCCATGCACACAGCACTCTGGTGCCAAAAATTACATAGAAGACTTTGGAGGCAGTTAGATTCCCACGGTTAATCAATCAAATCAATCAGGATTTATAAAGCGCAGATGCCATTGCCTGGTGTTGCTGCAGTTTGAAACATCTTGTTATGGAGGTCTTTTTATTTATCTTTATTCAAGACTTTTCAGACATCCATGCCTCTTCAGTGGATAGTTTGTGATTTTAGATTCGAAGTTTGGCTGTCGCGTGGATGCAAGTTGCATAGAACAATTTACATTAAAGTATAGTTCTGTTTTTATTATGCTCTGGCAAGTTTAATGTGTGGGTTCATGTAACTATTATTGAAGTATTCTTCTTATGAAGCTGCTGGTTGTCAGACCTAAGTTGTGGGCTATACTGCATGATGTGTTACAGCAACTGTGTGATGTTTATTCCATGCCAGAGCCCCTTCAACCAAAACTTGAAATAAGATCTAATTCATATGCTTGTAAAGAGTACATTTCTTTCTGGTGGTCTCTTAACCTCATTACTGGAAGCACATACATTCACTCCATAATACACGGGTAAAATACATTGTCTGGCTTTGCTTCCTGCTTGTTTATCTCCAAGTCTCTCTTTCCTTCTCTTTCTTTTCAGTGTGATTCCACTGACAACACTTGTGCACTAGTCCTACTAGAGCACAACTGCCGTTTTATTTTTTTCTTTGTTTTCAGTGTGATTCCACTGACAGCACATCTACCATTCTGCGCTCCCTGGCAATGGGTCAATGTGCTAGTTATAGAGTACTAGTGTGTTCGTATCCACACCCCCCACACAACCCCCCACACACACACACCCCACACATACAACCTCCCACACACACCCACCCACACACACGCACACACAACCCCCCACACACACCCCACACACAACCCCCCACACACACCCAGACCCCCCACACTCACAACCCCCACACACAACCCCCCCACACACAACCCCTCACACACACAACCTCCCACACACAACCTCCCACACAACCCTACCCACACAACTCCACACACAAACCCACAGACACAACCACCCACACACACAACCCCCCACACACACCACACACAACACCCCCACACCCCCACAACACCCCCACACACACAACCCCCCACACACACAACTCGACACACAACCCCACACCCACACAACCAACCCCACACACACAGCCCCCCCACACACAACCCCCCACCCCCACACACCCCCATGCACACACCCCACACACAACCCCACACTCACACACACACAACCCCCCCACACACACAACCCCCCACACAACCCCCCACACACAACCCCCCACACACACAACCTCACACACACACAACCCCACACACATACAACCCCACACACATACAACCCCATACACATGCAACCCCCCACACACACAACCACACACACACAACCACAACCCCACACACAACCCCCCACACACACAACCCCCCACACAAACCCCCCCACACACAACCCCCATCCACACCCACACACACAACCCCCCACACACACACAACCCCCCCCACACACAACCCCCCGTATGCACCCACACACACAACCCCTGCACACCCACACACAACCCCCCACACACACAATCACACACAACCACACTCAACCACACACACAACCTGCATACACAACCAACCCCCCCACACACACAACCACACACACAACCCCACACACACAACCCCCACACCCAACCCCACACACAACCCCCCACACCCACGCAACCCCCCACACACACAACCCCCCACACACACAACCCACACACACACAACCCCACACACACACACAACCCCCCATACACACACAACCCCCCACACACACAACCCCACACACACAAACCTTCCACACACAACCCTCCTACATACACACAACCCCACACACACACAACCACAAACACCCAAACCCCCCCACACGCACACCCACACAACCCCACACACAACCCCACATGCACACAACCCCCCCCACACAACCCCCCACACACACACAACCCCCCACACACAACCCCCCATACACACCCACACACACAACACCTGCACACCCACACACAACCCCCCACACACACAATCACACACAACCACACTCAACCACACACACAACCCCCCACACACACCCAACGCCCCCACACACACACCCACACACACACACACAACCTACCACCAACACACAACCCCACACGCACACAACCCCACACACAACCCCCCAAACACAACTACACACACACAACCCTACACACACACAACCCCCACACACACAACCCCCTGGCACACACAACCCCCCCCACACACAGAACCCCCCCACACACACAACCCCCCCACACACACCCCGACACACACAACCCCCCCACACCCACACCCCACCCCCACGCACCCCCCCACACACACACACCACCACACCCCCCCACACACACACACCACCACACACCCCCAAACACACCCACACACACAACCCCCACACACACACACACACAAAACACCCACACACACAACCCCCTCACACACACACACAACCATCTATCTATCTATCTATGGCCCTCACTCTATCTATCGATTGCCCTCACTATCTATCCATAGCCCTCACTCTATCCATCTATCTATCGCCCTAACTCTATCCATCTATATATTGCCCTCACTCTTATCTCTCTATCACCCTCACTCTATCTATCTATCACCCTCACTCTATCTATCTATCACCCTCACTTTATCTATCGGCCTCACTCTCTCTATCCGCCTCACTCTATCTATCTATCGGCATCACTCTATCTATCGGCCTCATTCTATCTATCGCCCTCACTCTATCTATCGCCCTCACTCTATCTATCGCCCTCACTCTATCTATCTATCACCCTCACTCTATCTTTCTATCACCCTCACTTTATCTATCGGCCTCACTCTATCTATCGGCCTCACTCTATCTATCTATCGGCCTCACTCTATCTATCTATTGCCCTCACTCTATCTATCTATCGCCCTGACTCTATCTATCTATTGCCCTCACTCTATCTATCTATCGCCCTCACTCTATCTATCACTCTATCACTCTATCTATCTATCTATCTATCTATCTATCTATCTATCTATCTATTGACCTCACTCTATCCATCTGTCGCCCTCACTCTATCGCCCTCACTCTATCGCCCTCACTCTATCTATCGCCCTCACTCTATCTATTACTCTATCACTCTATCACTCTGTCTATCTATCTATCTATCTATCTATCTATCTATCTATCTATCTATCTATCTATCTTTTGCCCTCACTCTATCCATCTGTCGCCCTCACTCTATCTATCGTCCTCACTCTATCGCCCTCACTCTTTCGCCCTCACTCTATCTATCGCCCTCACTCTATCTATCGCCCTCCCTCTATCTATCGCCCTCACTCTATCTATCTATCACCATCATCTATCACTCTATCACTCTATCTATCACTCTATCTATCTATCTATCTATCTTTTGCCCTCACTCTATCTATCTGTCGCCCTCACTCTATCTATTGCCCTCACTCTATCTATCTATCACCCTCACTCTATCTATCGCCCTCCCTCTATCTATCGCCCTCACTCTATCTATCTATCGCCCTCACTCTATCGCATCACCACAGAATCACTCAGGGGCACCACAACATCACTCAGGGGCACCACAACATCACTATGCGCTACCACAGCATCACTGAACGCCACAGCATCACTCGTCGCCACCACAACATCATTCAGCGCCACCAGAGCATCAATCTGTGCAACCATTCAACAACAATTGGTTTAAATATGTTCTCTCAATGTTTCAAGCTTTATTACAAATGTCACAAAAAGATGTTAATATTTCACTTCTGTTCTTGGATTTTCGTTACAATAAAATACACTGAACATAATGTTCACAAAAGTTATTTACAAAAGTTAAAGCTATTGCCATTATAAATTACAATAACGTTTATGTAAGTATTAATTATTTTTAAAAAATTAAAAGCCATTGTTATTTGTAATATCAATACATCTAAGTCACGTAAATACAACACATATTGCATTACAAATACTATAGGTGTCACATTTGCAAAAGTTAAAACCATTGGCATTGTAAGTGACAAAGCTATTAATTTCGCTATTTTCAAAACCAAAATATAAATAAAAGATTTGGCATTTACAATACCAATATCTCAAACTTTCCTAATACGAGACCTATTGCATTGCAAATGCTTGTTGCATTTGTCACACCGAGTGGGATGGGTATGCTCAGACGTGAGTCCCATGCTCTCCACACCACTGGATTCAAGCAAGCCGGGCTGAAGACTGCTGAATGCCAGAAACCGGTCCTCGAAAGCTTGTTTCCCGTCCAGGGAAGGCATGGCTTGGCAGTTCGGGCTGGACTGTTCCCATGAGGCACAGGGTCAGACTGATTTACATATGGCCATGTCTGAACTGGGGTGGTGTGGAGTGCCAAAAAAAGATGGAATTAGGCCCAGATCTCTGTACTGGGGTGAATGTATAACATTGTTCTGCATTCTGTCCATCAACTGTGTTTTTTGCATTTGTTACCCCGAGTGGGATGGGTATGCTCAGACGTGAGTCCCATGCTCTCCACACCACTGGATTCAAGCAAGCCAGGCTGAAGACGGCTGAAATGCAAGAAACCGGCCCTCAGTCAGAAGCTTGTTTCCGGTCCAGGGAAGGCATGGCTTGGCAGTTCGGGCTGGACTGTTCCCATGAGACACAGGGTCAGACTGATTTGCATATGGCCATGTCTAAACTGGGGTGGTGTGGAGTGCCAAAAAACGATGGATTTAGGCCCAGATCTCTGTACTGGGGTGAATGTATGACATTGTTCTGCATTCTGTCCATCAACTGTGGTTTTTGCATTTGTCACCCCGAGTGGGATGGGTATGCTCAGACGTGAGTCCCATGCTCTCCACACCACTGGATTCAAGCAAGCCGGGCTGAAGACGGATGAAATGCCAGAAACCGGTCCTCGGAAGCTTGTTTCCGGTCCAAGGAAGGCATGGCTTGGCAGTTCGGGCTAGACTGTTCCCATGAGGCACAGGGTCAGACTGATTTGCATATGGCCATGTCTGAACTGGGGTGGTGCGGAGTGCCAAAAAACGATGGATTTAGGCCCAGATCTCTGTGCAGGGGTGAATGTAGGACATTGTTCTGCATTCTGTTCATCAACTGTGGTTTTTGTATCAGCCGTCTTTAGCCAGGATAGCTTGACTCCAGTGGTGTGGAGAGCATGAGACTCACGTCTGAGCATACCCATCCCACTCCGGGTGACAAATGCAAAAATAAAAGTTGATCGTAGAATGCAGAACAATGTCATACATTCACCCCAGCACAGAGATCTGGGCCTAAATCCATCGTTTTTTTGCACTCCACACCACCCCAGTTCAGACATGGCCATATGCAAATCAGCCTTGACCCTATGCCTCATGGGAACAGTCCAGCTCGAACTGCCAAGCCATGTCTTTCCTGGACCGGAATCAAGCATCCTAGGACCGGTTTCTGGCTATCAGCCGTCTTCAGCCAGGATAGCTTGACTCCAGTGGTGTGGAGAGCATGGGACTCACGTCTGAGCATACCCATCCCACTCGGGGTGACAAATGCAAAAATAACAGTTGATGGACAGAATGCAGAACAATGTAATACATTCACCCCAGTACAGAGATCTGGTCCTAACTTCATCATTTTTTTGCACTCCACACCACCCCAGTTCAGACATGGCCATATGCAAATCAGCCTTGACCCTGTGCTTCATGGGAACAGTCCAGCCCGAACTGCCAAGCCATGTCTACCCGCTGCCTGACAACAGCATTATGCTGATCATGCAACTCCGGTATTTCAGGGTGAAATATAGGATGTACTTCCCTCATCGGAAATTGGGACACTGTTGACGGGCTCTTCGGATGTAACCTACCTCGATAACCAATCAGTGTTGCAACATTACTGAAAACATCAATAGGGACCATGTTGGCAGCATTCACACGGTCCCAGATGTCATATATTATCTGAGGTGCGAAATCATTAAAACACTGCTCCCACAACCCTTTTAATGTAGCTGACATATGTTTTTGGGCATGCTGTTGTACAAATGTCTCATACTCCTTCAACACACTCCACACATCCTCCACACTGTAAAGGGGGTTCCTTGCCCACTGGGCAGCCTGATCAGCTACCATCTTTTTAGTTACATCTCCCACATCAGATCGAATCAGCACCTGCCCTATTCGACCCTGTGCAGTCGCCCAGTCCCCCTCGTTCGTCCACTCAATGGCGACCCAATACTCAGCAGTGTTGGGGAAGATATGTTCAAGGAAGACACAATAGATGAGGGAGCAGGCTCTAAGGTTATTAATGGCTGTGTTGAGGGTGAAAGGGATGGAGAAAGAGTGTAAGCGGAAACAATAGGCGTAGCAGGGAGACTTGCAGTCGTCGCAGTCGCAGAATGTGAGGCTAGAGAAAGAGCAGGGGGTGCTGTAGCCGAGGCAGCCAGATCAAGAACAGAAGAACCAGAGGTGGAAGCAAGAGGGGCAGGAGACTGGGGCATCTGGACAACAGGGTATAGCCTCTGGGGGGCATAGGGAGGTGGAGGTCGAGCGTCTAACAGCTCTTCCATGAATGCATCGCCTTCATCTCGGGCAGCATAGGATTTGTCACATTGCAACCTAAACTTTCTGTCAGCACATTCTATACCATTTTTGACCGTTCTCTCTATCGTACGCTACTGCTTTCTGAGTCACTGTCTGTATCTTCCTTCTTCAGGTTTCTTTCTCCTTTGCCTAGCTTCCTTTTGCCATACCTGAAGATAGTCAAACATTGACTGCCTACTTCGTTTTACAGTTAATTTATCCTGTAGGACATTCAATTTTTGTTCACCAAAGGTACCTGTTAGCGGCCACTGCAACTCTGCATTGTCCCTCATATATTTGTGCCATAGTGCACTAAACACAATGGGGTCAAGGCCATGCTTAATATACATATTGAATTTTGGGGTGCCTTCCGGAGGCGCAGGATGCCATTTCTCCAATCGAGTCTGAGCGGAACAACAATGGCACCCCAAACAACACAGCTTGCTCAAGCAAGGCATCCTAATAGGGGACAAGTTCGCTATTTGCGCAAGACAAATAGCTCCAAATATCTTCCAAAAAGGGCGGACCTCAGATCGTATCAAACGAAAAAAACAAAAGTCAGTCCTCAGACTGCACCAAAGTAACACGTCAAAATCGATATCACAAAATTGAGAGCCAGCCAAATCCCAGGCCCTTTCAAAAGCATGCCAAATTCATTATGTTGCCTGGCAGAGTGTCTGCAGACGCTCTGTATCCAAATCGGTCCGTAGACCTACCAAGTTCAAATCAAATGGTCCTCAGACCAAACCAAAGATTATTCAAACTGGCGCCATATTCACAAAGAACCAAGACAACTAACCTGGTGCACACAGATCGAGCACATTTATTCTCTAAGGCCAACTCTTCGGACCAAACAGTCAGATCCAAGGGTTTCGCCTTTCAGAACCCCAGCCGGAATGACAACTGGGCGAGGCACAGCCAGATCAGACAGGAGTTGCAGCTGCAAGTACTAGGCTTTATCATGCAGGGATCCCTGATCTGCGCTTCTGATCGACATGGCCCAGTCCTCCTCACCTGTCCACGGGCAATGATGGGTCAGCCCAATGGAGTGCCTGTTCAGGCGCCAACTGTAGGAAGTGACCCGAATAGGGTCACCCGGGTCACTCGTGACCACCTCTCGGCCTTCCAAACAAATGAAGAGTCAGTCAGACAGTAGAGTATATAAAACCAAGTTAATTATTAGTATTGCGCTGCAGAAGAGCCCAGTCTAACCAGCCTCATGAGATAGCTGCCAAGGTGACTAACTCCCCCCAACAGGACATTGTATATTATATATTTCCAAATCCCTAAGAACACGCCCAGGCTGGAAAATTTCAGTCCAGGCACCAGCAAACAAAGGAGGTACAGAAGGATGAACTACAGTCCTGAGACCGGGTACATGTTATCTTCGCTCCAAGGTTACTTTGCCCATGCCCGCCTTTCTAGAAGGTGGGAACGAGCCTATCTAACAGCAAAGGTATGCCACACTAGAGAGTACATTCATTAGTGCAGCTGAACTCAGCTTTGGCGAAACAAGAGGAAAGATGCATGGAGACAGTTTTCTGCTGAGGCAAGCAGTATATGGCAGGAGCTTTGATTCGATCATAGAGCAGAATTGGTGGCTACTAATAAAATGGCGCCATGAATGCTAATTTAATACAGAATGAAACACGAGCAAGTGGACAATAACATTTTCAAATCTAACAAACCTCCCTCCAGTACATGGACACCACAAATGTGGAAACTGTGTAGTATGTAATTTGACCACCAACACTAAAATCTTCCATATGTCACCAAGATCTCAACTTCTTTTCAAACTGCATCTCAAGTAATATAATTTACTGTATCCATTGCACTTGTGACAACACAGAAAGTGAAAACAAGGATTTCCCAACACAAAAGCAGAATCTGATGCAAAGTAACCACAGCACCCCTGTTGGAACATTTTCTTCTACCAGGCCACAACGAAAATTACTTCTTGTGGCAAGTGATTGACATCATCAAACCCCAAGCCAGAGGGGGTGACACTCAATACCTGCTCAACAGATTGGAATGTAAATGGATTTTCAAATGCCAGTCGGTATTAAATGGAACATGCAAGATAAATGGAACGCTGTCTTGTAGACTTTCCATGGTCTTCCCCACTTGATAAAATTCCTTGATGAACTTTGAAACATAATTTCCCTATGTGTGTCAGTCGTTCTATGTATGTATTCCATTCAAAATGTATTATTATGTGTCTTCATTTTTGGTCAATTCATTTTCTGTTTATCCTGCTCCTATATATTTACTATTTATTTATGAGCTTTGGTTGGCCCTTTATTTATTTAATTATTATTTATCATTTACAGTTTTCTGATGTGTATTTGGGAGTTTCTATTGTGCTCCTCATATATTGACCAGGCCGTTTTGCTTGTGGCGTTATTGGTTTCAGTCCTTGTGTAAATACTTATAATGCCATCATATCTAGCGTAATTCTGCCAAATGTCTTTGTACCCTAGTATTAGGTCCCCCTTCTCTGTGGCTGTGTGTCGCCTCGTCCTGAACCCCCTGTGGCAACATGGTAAGTCTTCTTACCACGTTCTTTCATCCAGCTTCAAACAGTTGATGATTTATTAATTTAAGGCTCCCATGGGAGTCACTGATAATAGTTGAACCACTCTCCAGCAGTGTAATTGCTCATGCGCATGAGCCCTGTGCGCTATACTGTTTAGTCAGCGGTGCAGCCTTCACTGCTCTCACTAATCAACGGCTGCATGCCGCCAATCAGATGCACTGGTGTCTGCATGAGCAGTGGCCAATTTCGATTGTCCCTAACACTGAATCAGGGGCGGATCTATGCTCATGGCGGCCCTGGGCAGGAAGCGTAGGTAGGGGTCCCCGGAAGAGGGGGTCCGGGCGGGGCGAGCGCGGAGGCCAGTGAAGGGGGGGGGTCAGGGTGTTTGGAAGTGGAACAGAGCCGGAGGCCGCCAAATCCTTGCCTGGGGCCGCCACGCAAATATGTATCCATCCTCAGAGGATTATTATATTAAGGATATATATTGGCGTGGTGGCCCCTGGGGTTTGGTGGCCCTGTGCAGGTGCACAGCTTGCACATGTCTAAGGCTGCCCCTAACGGAATTCCTCATCATAGGTGCTTTTAATGGCAGGACTCACGTCCACAGACCAGCGAAACCACTCACTGCTTCCCCCCTCTACCAGCACGCCATTCATTGGCATGCTCGTCAGGTAGCCGCTATTGCAAGCCACATGCCAGCACAGCTGAGTACCCTCCTCCATTGGACCCATACTTCAGTTAGGGGCCTTTTATTGATTATGGTTCCTTTTCTTTTGTACAGAACCTGCCTATGTGAGGGCTAATTGCTGTTGGCTCTATCCTCCCAACAGCACTATGTTTGTCTGAATTCCCACAGTACAAAACCTGCCCGCATGAGCCTCTATTTTTTCAAGCTCCCTCCCTCAGCGCAGTGGTTCGAGGATTAATAACAGCATACCACTATGCAATAGATGATCTCTAATCCTCATTGGAGATACGCTCCTTCTGCGCCCTAAGTACACACCTGTTACAATTTTCTCTATTTATTTAGGGCCACTCTAGATGTCCTAGAATCCCTTCTCCTATCCTATTGAAGGGTTCACCTAAGCCAGGATTGACTCATGCGACTCCTTCCATATAACTTGATTTTAACCTTAGACAGGCCCATTTTTGTTTTCCCATGATACCTAATTGTATGTTTTAATTCCAGATATCGGGTGCTCATGACCTGTCCTGATGATGGCCTCACATTGCCAGAGGTTGAAACGCCTTCGACAATAGACCTATATAGACACCACTCCCTATATTGCACCAATAATTTAATGGAGACATATGTCTTTTTATGTGTGATGCATGTTTTTTCGCCTTTTTGTCACCTATCACTGCACTTCTCTTCACCTATGTGTGAGCACTGGATCTTTTTACCCAATAGAAAAAAATGCATAATAAGGAAAAAATAATGCAATGATGAATAAATTGCTATACAATATTGATTGCCTGCCTTCCTCTTCCTTGCCTTAGGCAATTGATGATGTGTCTCTAATGATTGAAGACTTTGGGCCATATGTAGGTATTCACTATTTACCGATTTTTAAATGCAGAATTTTACCGAATCGGAATTTGAAAATCAGTAAACAGTATGTAGGTACAAATTCAGAAAATTTTACTGAATCTGTAATATTCGGTATTACCGGTTCGGTAATTCCCATTCATTCCTATGGGCCCGGAGGCCCATAGGAATGAATGGGAAGCCATTCACTATTATCGAATGGGTAAATACCGATTCAGTAATAGGGGGAACATAATCTCGGGTGGCAGGGTGTCACATTGACACCCTGTTGCACCCCTGAATCGTGCATGTGTGCACATGTGGCACACAAACATGCCCTAAGGGCATGTATGTCTGCCACATGGCACTGAAAAAAAAGCAAAAAATTGCTTTTTCAAGGGTATTCGGTATTTACCACCAACTTATAGTTGGTGGTAAATAACGAATCCCGAATGCAAAAATGCACTCACTTGAGTGCCTCCTACATAGGATTTTAGGATTCGGTAATTTACTGATTCGGTATTTTAAGAATTTGGTATTTACCGATTCCTTAAATTACTGATTCGGTAAATTACCGAATCCTTAAAACCTGCCTCCTACATCTCAAATCCCTAATGTCCCCCGCATCCAATGAATGACCTCCGACGGCAGATCCTTCTCCTACCTCGCCGCCAAGCCCTGGAACACCCTCCCTACCCACATACAGCAGACCCAAGACCTACTCGCCTTCAGAAGACTCCTCAAGACCTGGCTCTTCGAGCAGTAGCAGCACCCCCCTCCCCTCAGTGCCTTGGGACCCTCACGGGTAAGTAGCATGCTTTACAAGTACTCTGATTGATTGATTTTATTGAATGCTCAGAGCCTGGGCTTTTGTCACTCCTTGGTGGAATTTATACAATATTCTCTGGTATCTTACACATACAGCCAGGGACTGGGCTTATGTCGCTCCTGGGTGGACTCTATACAACATTCTCTGGTATCTTAAACATACAGCTAGGGCCTGGGCTTATGTCGTTCCAGGGTGGACTCTATAAAATATTCTCTGGTTGCTTAACTATGTCTCCTGGGCCTGGGCTTATGTTGATCCTGGATCGACTCTATACAATATTCTCTAGTTGCTTAACCATGTCTCCAGGGCCTGGGCTTATGTCGCTCCTGGGTCGACTCTATACAATATTCTCTAGTTGCTTAACCGTGTCTCCAGGGCCTGGGCTTGTGTCACTCATGGGTGGGCTCTATACAATATTCTCTGGTTGCTTAACTGTGTCTCCAGGGACTGAGCTTATGTCACTCCTGGGAGGGCTCTATCAATATTCTCTGGTTGCTTAACTGTGTCTCCAGGTCTTGGGCTTATGCCACTCCTGGGTGGGCTCTATACAATATTCTCTGGTTGCTTAACCGTGTCTCCAGGGCCTGGGCTTATGTCACTCCTGGGTGGACTCTATACAATATTCTCTGGTATCTTAAACATACAGCCAGGGCCTGGGCTTATGTCGCTCCTGGGTCGACTCTATAAAATATTCTCTGGATTCTTAAACATACAGCTAGGGCCTGGGCTTATGTCGTTCCTGTGTGGACTCCATACAATATTCTCTAGTTGCTTACCCGTGTCTCCAGGCCTGGGCTTATGTCACTCCTGGATCGACTCTATACAATATTCTCTAGTTGCTTAACCGTGTCTCTAGGGCCTGGGCTTATGTCACTCCTGGGTGGGCTCTATAAAATATTCTCTGGTTGCTTAACTGTGTCTACAGGGCCAGGGTTTATGTCACTCCTGGGTGGACTCTATACAATATTCTCTGGTTGCTTAACCATGTCTACAGGGCCTGGGCTTATGTCACTCCTGGGTTGACTCTATACAATATTCTCTGGAATCTTAAACATACAGCTAGGGCCTGGGCTTATGTCGTTCCTGGGTGGACTCTATACAATATTCTCTAGTTGATTAACCGTGTCTCCAGTCCCTGGGCTTATGTCACTCCTGGGTTGACTCTATGCAATATTCTCTGGTATCTTAAACATACAGCTAGGGCCTGGGCTTATGTCGTTCCTGGTCGGACTCTATACAATATTCTCTAGTTGCTTAACCGTGTCTCCAGGGCCTGGGCTTATGTCACTCCTGGATCGACTCTATACAATATTCTCTAGTTGCTTAACCATTTCTCCAGGGCTTGGGCTTATTTCGTTCCTGGGTCGACTCTATACAATATTCTCTAGTTGCTTAACCCTGTCTCCAGGGCCTGGGCTTATGTCACCCCTGGGTGGTCTCTATACAATATTCTCTGGTTGCTTAACCGTGTCTCAAAGGCTGGGGCTTATGTCTAGGTGCTATACGTACTGGAGAAGACAGGAGGGGGATCGTTTGAGTCGCCATCATATCTTTCCGCGAGTCGGCCACGGACATTTGGTTGTTATTGGGTTCTGGACAGGGGACTGCCGATCCAAGCCATTATAGTAGGGCTCAGAATAATCAAGAATTATAGGAAGGCTTTTCATTTTTTCGATCCATGACTAATATTGATTCCCTGCTTGGAACCAAATCAGTCTATATTTGTATATCGTCGTATCCTTAACAAGAACTGGGTCTCCCTCACAAACAAAACAATCATTTAAATAGACTTCAAGGCTGCATATAATGGGAAACATCACTTACAACACAACTTTTACCACGCAGTGCCTTTACGACGCAACTTTTACAACGCAAACCATTACAACGCATTGCGCTGGGGGGCGCTCTAGGATAGGGAATAGGTTTAATTTACTGTCCAACACCTTCCCTACTATCCACGGGGACTGGAGTTGGAATAGTAAATTTAACTATTCACTATCCAACGCCCCAGAGCACTATGCGTTGTAATGGTATGTGTTGTAAAACCCGCGTTGTAAAAGCATGCGATGTAAAAGCATGTGTTGTAATGTCGTACATCCGCATATAATACAGCAATCCTCTTCACATTCGTTCATTTCTAAACAACTTGCCGCATTGATCAAGGAGCTTTACCAGTCCATCTCGCCCTGAAGAAGTCCCCTTTGGGACGAAACGCGTCGGCTGTGCTCTCTGACAAATGGAACAATAAAGAAAAATCTTTTTTGAGAAAAAATTGTTTTGGACTTGATTCTCAGTATCTTTTGTGACAAACTCGTGACCTAGTTTGCACAATTCCTATATGTGGTGCACCTGTGCTTATAAATTCAATATTCTCTAGTTGCTTAACCGTGTCTCCAGGGCCTGGGCTTATGTCACTCCTGTATCGACTCTATACAATATTCTCTAGTTGCTTAACCATTTCTCCAGGGCTTGGGCTTATTTCGTTCCTGGGTCGACTCTATACAATATTCTCTAGTTGCTTAATCGTGTCTCCAAGGCCTGGGCTTATGTCACTCCTGGGTTGACTCTATACAATATTCTCTGGTATCTTAAACATACAGCCAGGGCCTTGGCTTATGTCGCTCCTGGGTGGACTCTATACAATATTCTCTGGTATCTCAAACATACAGCCAGGGCCTGAGCTTATGTCGCTCCTGGGTGGACTCTATAAAATATTCTCTGGTTGCTTAACCATGTCTCCAGGGCCTGGGCTTATGTCGCTCCTGGGTCGACCCTATACAATATTCTCTGGTTGCTTACCCGTGTCTCCAGGGCCTGTCTCCGAGAGAGGACGCCGCCCTGCGGTCCGTGTGGAGCCTTTGAATTCAGGGCCCTAACTCACTACATGCACATCACGCCCCGACATGTCTTTGACTGCGGCTGCTCTGCCTATCTGCCCTTTGAAGAACACGCCGCGACGCCGTTCCTCCATAACCCCGGGAACTGGATATTCCATCCGAATTACAGAAGACAGCAACCGACCTAATTGATAGCCACCCACCCAGAGAGAGAAGTCGATCTTTTCAGACTGGAGCATTTCCGCACACCAACAGCCATAGGAAAGACTATCTCGGTCCTAAATCCTATTGAACATTTTTTAACTCTGGCCTGACCAAAGATTCTAGAACCCCCTGCGCATAAAAAGCCTTTGTTTTCGCCTATGCAGGAGAGGACCTCTCATCACAGATATCTGTCAATTATTGACGCCGGGAGAGCTTGTTATCCACCTTGGTATTTAACCTTCTTCGTGTTGCTCGAAAACTGTGTGTGAGTCCCCCCCCCTAGTCATCACCACCCTGATTAAGGTGCAGCGTAAATAGGCTCAACACCGAAACGCGCGTCGGCGTGATCGTTGTGGATGGCGAAAGTCTAGTTATTGTTAACTATCTTTTCTCTACCCACTTGCCTCTATAACCTGTCTATGCAGCCACATGATATTCTATCTGCAGGCCTTGATGCACCGGTATGAATGCTATGAATAAATGTATGTGACCGTGTATATCTGTATTTGGTGAGTCTGAAAGTGAGTGTGGGTTTAGTGGACGTCTCTTGGAGTGTGTGGGTCGTGTATATATATTTTATGAACTCCTCTTGGTTCAATCAATGTATTGTGAGAAAACTGCCTATTTTTTCCTATCTTATATGATATGTTGAGTTAAATGTAACCCATGTCAATCTAAATGACCCAGATTTAATAAATAAATCCCAAAAAAGTAAAATGAACCTTGTATGATGTGTATTTGGCTCTGATACATACTTTATGTCACCACCCACTGATATTTAAGGATCCTTTAGGGGACCATAAAATATACCCTGGCAGGGTAGTTGCTGATTCTATTGTATTGCGTTTTTCCCCTCTTTACCTGCCAGCATCCTAAATCCCCTTGGGGAACCTCCTTCTACTTTGTTATGTCGCTCCTGGGTCGACTCGATACAATATTCTCTGGTTGCTTAACCGTGTCTCCAGGGCCTGGGCTTATGTCGCTCCTGGGTTGACTCTATACAATATTCTCTGGTATCTTAAACATACAGCCAGGGCCTGAGCTTATGTCGCTCCTGGGTGGACTCTATACAATATTCTCTGGTATCTTAAACATACAGCTAGGGCCTGGGCTTATGTTGTTCATGGGTGGACTCTATACAATATTCTCTAGTTGCTTAACCGTGCCTCAAGGGCCTTGGCTTATGTCACTCCTGGGTGGGCTCTATACAATATTCTCTGGTTGCTTAACCGTGTCTCCAGGGCCTGGGCTTATGTCACTCCTGGGTCGACTCTATACAATATTCTCTGGTTGCTTAACCGTGTCTCCAGGGCCTGGGCTTATGTCACTCCTGGGTGGACTCTATACAATATTCTCTGGTATCTTAAACATACAGCCAGTGCCTTGGTTTATGTCGCTCCTGGGTGGACTCTATACAATATTCTCTGGTATCTTAAAAATACAGCCAGGGCCTGAGCTTATGTCGCTCCTGGGTGGACTCTATACAATTCTCTCTGGTTGCTTAACCGTGTCTTCAGGGCCTGGGCTTATGTCACTCCTGGGTGGACTCTATACAATTTTCTCTTGTTGCTTAACCATGTCTCCAGGGCCTGGGCTTATGTCGCTCCTGGGTCGACCCTATACAATATTCTCTGGTTGCTTAACCGTGTCTCCAGGACCTGGGCTTATGTCACTCCTGGGGGGACTCTATACAATTTTCTCTTGTTGCTTAACCATGTCTCCAGGGCCTGGGCTTATGTCGCTCCTGGGTCGACCCTATACATTATTCTCTGGTTGCTTAATCGTGTCTCCAGGGCCTGGGCTTATGTCGCTCCTGGGTCGACCCTATACAATATTCTCTGGTTGCTTAACCGTGTCTCCAGGACCTGGGCTTATGTCACTCCTGGGGGGACTCTATACAATTTTCTCTTGTTGCTTAACCATGTCTCCAGGGCCTGGGCTTATGTCGCTCCTGGGTCGACCCTATACATTATTCTCTGGTTGCTTAACCGTGTCTCCAGGACCTGGGCTTATGTCACTCCTGGGGGGACTCTATACAATTTTCTCTTGTTGCTTAACCATGTCTCCAGGGCCTGGGCTTATGTCGCTCCTGGGTCGACCCTATACATTATTCTCTGGTTGCTTAATCGTGTCTCCAGGGCCTGGGCTAGATTCCACATAGCATTCTCTGTCTGCTTCGCCAGGGCCTGTGCATATGTCATTCCTGGGTGAACTCCATATGGTGATCTCTGTTTGCTTTACCATGCGACCAGGGCCTGTGAATATGTCATTCCTGGGTGAACTCCATATGGTGATCTCTGTTTGCTTTACCATGCCACCAGGGCCTGGGCCTGTGATGCTTCTGGGTGGCCTCAGAGCGCTTCTTTACAAAGTCTGGTCTTCGAAGGGCTTCATCATTGGTATAAGACAATACAATGTCTAGATCAATCTTCTTTCTTTCTCATTGACACTGAAACGCCTAATGTCATGGATATACAGTATTTAATAAAAGAAATAGTGTGCTGTTTCCACGGCCTATCTTATTTGAATAGTTTGTTGTTGTTTCCACTGAGCATTCGTTTTGTATATTACAAACTGTCAATGATTATAATCAGCTTGATGAAATCTCCATTATAGTGCAGTCTGCTCTCTCACTTTAAAGAGCCAGTCACACAGGATATAAAGTGTTTACTTTTCCAGTTGTCCTCATACGAACTTCCCTGACATCCCTTTTGTTTCAAATATAAACAGCTTGTGTTTTTACTTTCCGTCGTTTTTTAGGCCTCCTGCATTGCTAGTGATTTCCATGTTGCATGTTTTCATTTCAGCTTTGGACTCTTTGTCCCACCATGCGCAGAGGACCTTCCCATGACGTTTACACGTAAAAGACACGTCCAGAACAGACGCAGTAAACAGTAACGTGCATATCTTGCATTTTGGTACTCTGTTAACAACCTTTATTCTGCTAACACGCATTCTCGTTTGATTAATGATTGAATGAATGAAACTTTTTATAGGTCAGAGGCAACTTCAGGAGGTATCCTAACGTTTTAGAGATAAGACAGGGATTGCTTAAGCACTGGGGGCCCGATTCACAGAACTAACTTAAGACAAAATCCTAAACGTACTACTTTTGGTATTCACAGAAGTTAGGTTTTTGTCTTAAGTTTGTCTTAACCGCATCGCTGCAGCGGTTATTTTTCCGCTGTGCGGCTTTTTCACAAAAGCCGTGTTACATGACGAGCTCAGCTCGTCACCCGCACACGCCCCCCGTGGCTGATGACGAGCTGAGCTCGTCATCAGCATCATAGGGGTTAAGACAGACTTAAAACAAAATCCTAACTTAAGTCTGTCTTAAGTCTGTCTTAAGACAAACTTAAGACACAATCCTAACTTCTGTGAATACCAAAGGTAGTAGGTTTAGGATTTTGCCTTAAGTTACTTCTGCGAATCGGGCCCTACAAGTTAATTGCAGGACTATAACAGCCAATTTTAGAGCCTTACAAAATACGAAGAACTAGGTGGGGTCATGTAGTATAGTCATAGATGTGTTCTGTGTCTGTGTTTGTCGTGAGTATTTGATCATCAAGTAGTGGCTAATGAATGCGGGCCCGATTCACAGAACTAACTTAAGACAAAATCCTAAACTTACTACTTTTGGTATTCACAGAAGGCATTTAGTAGTAGTTAGGTTCGGATTTTGTCTTAAGTTTGACTTAAGACAGACTTAAGACGGACTTAAGACAGACTTCAGGCAAACTTAAGACAAACTTAAGACAGACTTAAGACAAACTTAAGACAGACTTAGGACAGACTTAAGACAGACTTAAGTTAGGATTTTGTCCTAAGTTTGTCTTAAGTCTGTCTTAAGTCTGTCGTAAGTCTGTCTTAAGTTTGTCTTAAGTTTGTCTTAAGTCAAATTTAAGACAACATTCTAACTTTACTACTACTACTAAATGCCTTCTGAGAATACAAAAAGTAGTAAGTTTAGGATTTTGTGTTAAGTTAGTTCTGTGAATCGGCCCCATAGTAAGGTTCCATGATGACATATGAAGGTTCCTGGACAGAACACCAGTGAGACACTGCGTGAAGCACTTGGGGACTGGATGTGTCTTCTCGGCTCAGTGCTTATATAATTTATAAGTGTTGTTATCTACCAATAAAGCTTGCATTGGTTCAAATTCCTGCGGCTACGTGTCATCATCACCTCAGGTCAGCAGACCACCATGTTTCTGATGACATTAAAAAAAGAAATGTTTAATGCAAGCAGTTATCCTTAATGGAAACAGGCCTGCTTTAAAAAGATTTTTTTTTTTTAAGTTTAAACTTTTTGAAAGTTTGTTTGAGAGTAAACAGTGGTACGCTGGGCTCAAGGTCATACAAAGCAGGCCTTTATTACCAATTAATGCTCTCATTCTCTATAAACTGGTTGGCAACCGCAGGTTGAACATTCAATCTAATGCCATAGCATGGCATTAGTGACACAAGTGGTCGGTACCATTATGACCAGGACCAGATTGGCCGTAACTGGAATCAGAGTTTTCCCCGGGAGGCTGGAAGGGTGGGGGCCGGTTTTGCAGCTGTGAGGGACGGATTTGCAGTGGTGCTGCCATATCAGCCCCAGTAACAAAAGCAGCAGTGCCTCACACTTACATACCCCCCTCCACCCCTGGGGCTGGTGCAACAAAATTGAGAGGGCTTTTTGGGTTCCCAGTTCCCTGATTGTGACATGATTGGTTGCCACCCTATCTGGAGATGTTGGCACCCAACAATGGTGAAGGGTCATTATCTACATGTTAGTATCCACTAACCAGTTGACTAACACAAATAAAACATGCTTCTGCGGGTTTTGATGGGCACCCACTGAAAAGTTTGCCTTCCTCCTCCTTCCAATGGCCTCTGCTGTCAGAAACTTAAAGTTTGAACAAGAACCATGCACTTTGTGATGGTGTGTCTGAGTTTCTAACCCCTACCACCTACTATCATAAACCTCTACAGCACTCCCCATCGAGTCCGGTGCCCAAAGGGAGTAACTTGACTATCCATTTGCCGTGCACCATTACTGGTGTCCACGGGGCACTAGTGGTAAATGACAATAACCATGACGGATGCTGCCAGTTAACACTAATTGCCTCAAACCCTTAAGAAGAAGATTCACAATAGAACATTAGCATTCTTGCCCCTCATAAATTTAACGTGAAAAGCAATTAGAAGAAACATAGTGAAGCATCCACTTAAGCAGCTTTTGAGGGAGGGGGCCATGGGGTGCCACTGCTGGACAGATGTTCTTGAATATGATTTGCTGATGACCCTGTTCTTTATGGACCATTTTAGGTTCCACTAAATACAGCTGAAGCTGTCTGGAATACATACATTCTTTAAAAACGTACAGTGAGAACCTCAAAGAGTTAAGGGCAGTCTTAGGAGGCTTGTGATCTGAGTTCAATGTGAAAACTCCACCCCACAACTCTTAAAGTGCTCATAAGCTCACATATGCAAGGGCCTACCCGTTCAGTTGTGGAGTATCTCTTTTCTGCATCAATGAACTAGAGAACAAGCATTTTTACAATGCAACGGTCCCGCCTTTGCAAAAGTGAGAGCTATTGGCATTGTAAATGACAATTTTTTTATTTATGTGTTGGTTTTGAAAACAGATAAATAAATGGCATTGTCATTTACAATGCCAATAGCTTAATCTCTCGCAAATGCCACACACAAACACACAGACCCAACACACACACAGACCCACACACACACACACAACATAAATTAACATAACTGATTATCAATAGGACATCGCAGGCCTAGGATATACCCTGTGTTTCTTTCTCAAGCAACAGAGCTGTGTGATCTGGAGCAAAGCACTCTATCCTTCCCAGCGCCTTGGTTGCCATTTTGAAGGATAAGGCACCTGGGGCATTCGTGGAATGCGTTTTAATAAAAAAAATATTTAAAAAGGCATTTCATATTGTGGCCAGAGTTGCCGACTTTGGAACTGGTGGATTGTGTTCGAATCTCAGCGTCGGTTCAACATCCTGTGATTCTTGGCAAATCACTTAATCACCCTGTTCCTAAAATAAAGAATGTGTCCCTGTGTAATGTAACTAAAATCTCTCCCATAAAGCCACCTAATTGAGTTAACACTTGCTGGACCAGGAAAGGGAAGGTTCTGATCAGGGAGACATGTTGCACGGCCAGGCAGAGTGAGGCTCGTGGCATGGTTGCTGAAGGTTTGATATCAGATAGAGGATGAATAGATGAAAGATGCTTGGGTGGACATTTGGACAGGCGGAAGGGTGGATTTACACACTGATCTCATGGTATAGCTGATGGGCAGGTGAATAGGTAGGTGCTGGTGAATGAATGATGCATTGAGTGATAAATAGGTGAATATATAGGCTTCTCATACCCTAGACCGGTATGAGAAGCGCTATAAAACAAATGAAATACATGTGAGAGAGGGCCATTTAGAGATGGGGGCACTGTTGGATGCTGGTAGGGAATACATCCGTGGAGACGAAGAACATAGGAGGAGGGGGAGGGGGGAGTCTCAAACATGAATGTTCACCAGGTGCCACCTGCGCTGAAGCCGGCCCTGGATGGAGGAATGCAGTGAGAGAGAGACAATAGCTGGGCGCCAACTTCAAAGCATCTGTTGCCTAATGTCTTCTGCAGCCCGTTGATCACTGGGAAAAGCCACGGAAAGCCAAATAGCCCGGGGCCTCCCTCGTATCCGTCTTTATTAGCTAGAAAAACACTGGTGCCCTGGTCACTTTGCTGCCACAAGCAAATCGGTGTCTGTCCCCATGGAGCAGAGAGTGAGTTGGTAATTACAAGCAGGGCTCCATGCGTGCCGACAGCCCCGCAGTCCTGCACAGGCCCACTCCCGGCTTATCATTTTATAAACACACCCAGTGCCCAGAGGGTTCACAGATCCCGCCACTGCCGCCGCCGCTGCAGCGTAAGTGCAACCAGTTCCAACAGAGTTTTCACTAACACTGCTCACCCACAAAGCGTGGAAACATGGAATTTGACAGATGATAATGCCCCTACTGGACTCGGCTGCACTCTCGCCCTCTCTGACCTAGCAATCCGTATTGTATCCCTTTCATTAACAATTGTGCTCTTTTTTAATAAGTGGGAGATATCTGGTTTCTGAAAATAGCCCGCCCTGCCATGGAACTGCCTCTCTCCCAGCGGTGAGTCCTTTTGTTATCTCAGGACGTGCAGGGGGGGCTAACGCCGCTGCGGGCGGCTGATTTCTGCCCTCATGGTGTGCGTTTCTAGTCCTGGCCTCACTTTCCTCCACCCGGCTCACTGTTCACTTACCGCGCGGGTGGGGGGGGGGGTGTTTCGTGGCTCTCAGAGGCTGCTTCCTTTCATTTGGGGGCACTTGTGGCGATCACGGGTGGGCTCCGCCGTCGCCGGAGCCCAGCAGGGCGAGGAGCAGGAGGAGGGGGAGGTGGGAGCAGAGCGCGAGCCGAGACATCTTCACCGCGTGAGGCAGGGAGAGAAGTGAGGAGGCTGGGCGCGAGCGGGGGAGGAGGGGTAGGGGAGAGGGACCGAGGGGAGGGCAATAGAGGGAAGGAACGAGACCAGGAGAAGGAGAGAAGGGACGAGGATGGAGGAAGGGAAGAGAAAGGATGAGAGGAAGATAGAGCAAAGGGAAGGGAGCAGCGCGGAAATAACCCGCCCGCCCCAGCTCCATGAAAAAAATGGCGGCAGCAAACATAGTGAGAAAAAAAATAAGACAACACCCACAATGACCCACCGCTGCATGACGTCAAAAAAGGGGCGGAGCTTAAAAAACACAGGAACGCCCACGAATCTGCTCTTAGAATGATTGTCACATCTCTCTTCCAATGGCTAGTTTCCATTTATGGAGCTAGCCAATGGAAGAGAGAGGCGGGTCAAACCCCATACTCTTGAAAACAAAATTTCTCGAGCTGCGCAACACTGCTGCGCAGTCTACGCCAGTCGAGACCTAAAAATGCTATGGTTTGCTCCTTTTAACCTTTACCTCTTGTATCCTGGGTTATTACAGCCCCTAAACCCACTCTGCTACCCATTTCATCAAATGGTGACATTGCAGGTGCAGCACTAACTTTTCCGTTAATCTTATCAAACTCACAAGAAAGATTTTACTTCACTCACATTTGACTTTTTTTTAACAACGAGCACAAAAATAGAATAATCCTCTACAAAAAACGAGTAATTCTAGCAGAGTCCCAAAAATTAGGCCAATTGATCATTGGAAGTGGAAACATGTACCTCCTTAATGGCTTTAAGCAAACTTACAGTAGGCCGAGTGCCTCTTTCTGAAATGGAATGCCCTAGTACTCCACACCAGCAGCAGCTCCTTATCGGGGGCTTCTGGGTGCTGCACCTGCCTCCTGTGAGGCCTCTGTGGATTTTTCAGTTTTCATAAACGCTGCTGGTGCACAGGTCAGCCCTCTCTGCCTCCTCGCCAGGATCATGATGACAGGAGGAGGAGGAGATGCTGAGGCAAGATCCAGCTACAGAGTGTTGTTTCAAAATTGTTGCTGAATATATGGATTGCACGTCTGGCTGGTGAAGTTCAACTATGGTCCCCTCACACAGGCTCAATCCATTTTATTTAGAAGCATACTGCGCATGCCTCAAGCTGCTGGGAGAGGAATTGTGGTGGGCTTCCCCCTTTTCAATCCTGCCCTTGCTGCTCCATCTGGCTCCTCCTTGGGAATCATACCTTGCTGGTTCCAATGCCCAGCATCACATTCTTCTGGCATGGAGCGTCAGAGTTGTCAGCCAAGTAGGCAAAGTAAGATAAACAAATATTTCTCTATCCATGTGAGTGGGCTTGTGAATAATTGAAAGTGAATGGGTTTGAGTGAAACTGTGTGTGTGAGTGTGTTTCTGAGTGTAAATGAGAGTGAAAGTGATAAGAAATCGTAGTTTGAGAGTGTGTATGAAAAAGTGAAAGTGAGTACAAGGGAGTGAGTGAAGGAGTAGGAGTGTGTTAGAATGAGTGAATCATTGAAGGGTATGGGAAGGAGTAAAAGTGAATCGGGGGTGTGGCTATTAATGGTGCAGTAGGTGTAATTGCACCAGGGCTCAGAGTCAGGGAGTGTGTTCAAGAGTGTTAGTGAGAATGAGAACCAGTGAGTGTAAGTATGTTTGTGTGTGAGTAGCAGTGAGTGGGAATTAGTATGAATGAAAATGAGCAGGGGAGAGAATGTGAGCTTGAGTGAGGGGAAGAGACTAAGGCCCAGATTATCAAAACTTTCACGCAAAGCTGCGCAGCATCCAAAGTTGTTGCACCGTGTTGCATGAGAGAAAATGAAAGGAAGGGCCATATTAACAATGATATGGCACTATGCTGTTCTCTCCCTATTGCTGGCGCACAATTAGACTGTTGCACCCCACGCACACACCTTTGCGCAATAGTGCCATTTGAGTCTAGCATAGGTTTTGTACAGGCAAGGTGCTCCTCAAGTTCAAAATACTATGCTTGACTAACTTTAAAACGTTCCCTACTTTGGATGCGTGCTGTACAGCGCAGCCCACATGCAGAGTGGGAAGAGTTAGGAGAAATAAAATAAATTCTCCCAGCAGTGCCTCCTTACAGGGGCTTCTGGGCACAGCCCCCCTGCCTCCTGTGAGACCCATGTGCAGTTTTCAATTTAGCAGTGTTCATGGAAACACAGTTTTCATGTTTTCATGAATACTGCTGGTGCATAGGTCAGCCCTCCATGCTTTGTCTCCAGGCTCCTGATGAGAGGAGGAGGAGAGGGCCGAGGCATGAGCCAGATACAGAGTGTTTTTTTAAATAAAACACTATGTCGCTGGATGTCTAGATTGCACATGTCTGTGTCCCATAGTTGAACTACAATCCCCTCACATAGGCACAATCTATTTTATTTATCAGAAATACTGTGCATGTGTCAAGCAGCATAAGTGGTCTGCTAAACTGTGGTGTCAGGGTGCACATCAGTGCAATCCCTGAAGCCAATGCAAAGCCACAAAAAGCAGCATGGGCAGGGCCCCCTGCACCATCCCAGCCTCCTATGTGCTTCTAGTCCTATCAAGAAGCTGGGACAAGGATTGAGGTGTGTGTTTCCCTTTTCAGTCCTCCCCTTGTGGCTCTGTCTGACTCCTTGTTGGGAATCATGGCTTGCTGGTTCCAGTACCCAGCATCAGATCCCTGCCCTGCTGTTGCCATGGAGTCTTTGAGTTGCAAGCTAAGCAGGCACGGCAAGTAAAAAAATGATTTCTCTATGTGTGTGGGTACATGATTGTGTGTTATTGTGAGTATTTTAGAGTGAAGGGTTTTGAGTGGAAGTGTTTGTCAGGGTGTTTGAGAGTGTCAGTGAGAATGAAAGTGAGTAAGAAGCTGACTTTGAGAGTGTGTATGAATAAGTGAAATTGAGTATGAGGGAGTGAGTGAAGGACTGTGATTGTGTTAGAAAGAGTGATTGATTCGAGGTTGTGAGAGTGGAAGCAAGGCAGGTGTAGCTATCAATGGTGCAGAAGGTGCAGTTGCACCCAAGCCCAGAGTCAGGGAGTGTGTGTGTAAGTGTGTTAGTAAAAGAGAATGAGAACTAGTAAGAGTGATTATAGTTGTGTGTGAGTAACAGTGAGTGGGAGTGAGTATGAGTGACAATGAGCAAGTGGACGAACGAGTTAGAGTGAGCGAGGGGAAAAAAACGAAGGCCAAGATGATCAAAACTTTCACTCAGCGCAACACCCAAAGTTGCTATGCTGCCTTGCTTGAGAGGGAAAGAGCAGTAAAGCGCCATGCCTACAAAGATATGGCACTATCCTGCTCTTTCCATAGTACTGATGCACACTTAGGCTGCTGCGCGCCATGCAAACACCTTTGCGCTATAGTGCAGTGGCGTCTGCATTCATCGAGGGAGCGACGTGCGTTGACGGCTGCAGCCTTACGCCGCCCAGAACGGTGCTAGGTGTGCACTGAACTTGCAAAGTAACTACAGAAATCAAACGTGACAAGATATTCTATGCTCACCCATGAGGAGCATTGTTCAAAAACTCTAAGGAGCACGCACAGGCCCAAGAAACGACGGCACAGATGTTGACCGTTATTTTCATGCTCTCTATTTTTGTCCTGACGAAGACCCCAACATGAGGCAAGAATAACCCTTAAGCGTACATGGGGGGTCAAAACGTAGACTACGCCAACCTAACACACCATAGGATCTAACTAAATGAACTTACCTTACCTATGTGTGATGTGATTCGGGAACATTTATACTACCTTGATTGTAAAGGCGTATTTGATTTTAATGTGATGTTATAAATGTCACACCACCTTTACCCAGTCCCTCACAACCTCTTCACTTCCCTTCCCTTTCTCACTGAGAGCACTTTTAATGTAATGACTTCACGATTACATTGAATTAATGTTGATGATTCATGAGAAATTCTTTGTAGAAAAATTTACAGGAGTAAACGATTGCAAGAATAAATGCAATTTGACTCTGAATATTGCATACTTTATTTTTCATTCTGTTCAGTTACATTTAGCGAAATTTATATGTGGTGTTTATCTGTATGGAGTAATACAGAATAACTTGTAAACTAATTTATCTAAACTCGGACCACCCCTTCTTTGTACTTACCTATTGACCCAGGTCCATGAGTTTTTAGGGCCAACCCCTTTATAACTCACACGTCTGCATAAGTCCAGCATAGCTTTTGCATTGGAAGGGTGCCCTTCTATTACAAAATATTATGTTTTGACTAGCTTTAAAAATTGTCCTACTTAAGATATATGCTGTACACTGCATCGCACATGCAGTTTGGCAGAGGTTAAGAGAAATAAAAGCATTTTCACTTTTTCATCGGCTGCTTTCAAGTTGCGTTATTTTTTTTTAGCATATCCCGGTCTACTATTGTTAGTAGATAAGGTTTTGAATCAAAAACTATGGGTGGTTGCTTTGGAGCACCCATGTACCACCCATGAAGCAGAGTAGCACAAAGCACAACTTTACGCTGCTTTACGTTACTTTCAGACAACTGTCCAGCGTCCAAGTTTTGTGCTAGAAAGATAAAAAAACATGTTTTGTGTAGGTTTGCATCACTTTTGTAATGCAAACCCAGTGCAAAATGTTTGTTAATTTGGGCCTTACTGTGAGACTGATTTGAGTATGAGTGACACAAATTTTGAAAGAATTGGGGTGAACTTCTGATCGATATTACGCCTCACCACTTTCAAAGGTCATCAGCTGCCACTGATCATACCATTCTGTAGTAATCTACATTTCTCCTTTTCCAAAGTCATTCCCCTTTCATTAAGAACTGGCAGTATTTCGACAAGAAGATGTTTATGTTCACCTAACGTTGGAGCATATAAAATTATAATATCTTAGAAGGGAAAGGGAATTTACAACTTGGCTTCAAGCACGCGTTCTGTTTCATCAGAAGCTGAACACTGCTTGCCTGAGCCAAGCATATGGCTGAACCATGCATATGTCTGGTTTTAGGCAGTCAGCGTTCTAGCTGCTCGCTGGCAGGCAGAGGAACAGGATAGGAGCGCCTGCACGAAGGACGGGGACGTGACAAGGTAAGTTGGGCTGAGGTATGGGGGTTAGGTTTTAAGTGAGGGGCCGTTTTTGGACTCATGCGGGGGGCAGGGGTTGTGGTAGGTTTTAAGGTAGGGGCAGAGTTTTAGGGCTCAGGGCGGGGGGGGCACAGAAGGGGCAGTTTCCAGGGCAGGGATGGCAATGTTTAGGGCTCAGGGCAAAGGGGCAGGTCCAGAGTAAGTTTTAAGTAGGGGGCAGAGTTTTAGGGCTCAGGGCAGGAGGTAAGGGACATATTTTGGGGCGGGGATTCAAGTGTGTTTAAGGTTTAAAAGTGGGGTCGTTTTTAGGGCTCGGGGTAGGTTATAGAGCAGGGGCCAGGATTTTAGGACTCTGGGTGGAGGGAATGGGGCATGAACTTTACCACACATCCCTTTACCAAACATGCCTTTACCACAAAATTACTCGGTAAAGGCATGCATGGTAAAGGAATGCGATGTTGAGATGCATTTGTGGTTTGGGCATCAGGGTAGAGGCACTCGTGGTTCAACCATGCATGCCTCTGTCATTCAACCATCTTGGAAGGGTGTAACATCCTCTGTATTTCTGAATAAATTATCCATAAGTCTCTGAACCACAGAAACTGCAGAAGCCAAGGCAAATTGTATTCTGTGAAAGCAAAATGCTCCATCAGGCGTAACAACTGTCGCAAGATGTTTACAAAAGACACACAATTGATGGACGGAATGCTGAACAAATCAAAACATTCACCCCCAGTCAAGAGATCTGGTTTAAATTCATCATTCTTTTGCTCACCATGCCACCCCAGTTTAGACCTGACCGTTTGCAAATCAGCCATGACCCTGTGCCTCATGGGAACAATACAGCCCGAACTGCCAAGCCAGGTCCTCCCTGGACCGGAAACAAGCATCCTAGGACCGGTTTCGGGCTTTTAGCCCTCATCAGCCAAGATAGCTTGATTCCAGAGGCACAGTGGGCCTGGGACCCACGTCTGGGCATACCCGGTGCACTTAGGGCGAGAAAGCAAAAGACACACAATTGATGGACGGACTGCTGAACATATCAAAACATTCATCCCCAGTCAAGAGATCTGGGTTAAATCCATCATTGTTTTGCTAACCATGGCACCCCAGTTTAGACCTGGCCATATGTTTACAACCATCCTCAAGTTGTATCTGATGGTAGGCTACACATAGGTCTAGTGGAGAAAATCTTGCCTGACCCATTTCAGAAAATATCTCTTGTACTTTAGAGAAGTTTGACAGTCTGCTTCTTCCTATTGGTGCTATATTTTTTAATGCTAAGAATCATGTTATCTTTGTCTTAATAGAACTTATCTTCCATGTCATGAATGGCATTTATCTTCTTTGTCAAGTGGTTGCATGCTGATGCAAAATGCCAATTTTCCTTGCATTTGAAAAATCTTTACCTTGAACAGAACAGTTTCTGGATTTTCTCACGTGTAATAGTGAACCACACTTGTGACTCCGACATAAGGAATTGGAAAGGGCTTATATAGTTGCCCTTATTTTGATCTTGAGAAATATTTTGCCCAACAAAGCATACATCTTCAAGAACTTCTCCATATTCTGGCTTTTGCTTGATAGAACACCACCTCTTTGCACTTTTAACAATATTGACTTTCTTCCTTAGAGAAATATTACGGTGCTGTAACAATTGTTCTAATATTTTTATTGTGGCCATGAATTACAATTTGATCTCTGATGTAAAGGTCCAAAGTACGCTCAAACTTACACTGGGCCGCTAAACCTCACAATTATGGTACATTCGTTTCAGTGGGTTCATTAGGGAATTGATGATGAGCACAACATTTATGCCATTCCATTATAAGGTGAGGATCCTCCTCAAATTGCCATTTCAACCTTCAAAGAGCTTCATGGTCCTAAAATAATCTCCTACTGCTGCTCCTGAAGTTGGTTGACATGAAGGCAAGTGTTCAAATATTATTTTATGTTTCTCCCAATAGGTTCAGCAATAGTGCTTTCTTTCTTTCTTTCTGCATTGATTTTTTTCCCATCCTTGGCAATCAAATAATTTAATCCAGGAGTTCCACTTCCTGGTGGGTTAACCCAGTATGCCCAAAAGAGTGGAGGTGGGTTGCACTGCAAGTATAATTTAACTCTATGTATAGTGTTCAAAGAAAACACAGAGCTAATACTAGGAGACTAAAGTGCCAATGTATATGCTGGTGTTGTGCATACTTCATCTCAACAGAGTATAAACACCGTCAACATAATAGTTCGGTGGGCCAATTGAATTGCTGGTGGACCATAGGTTTGGCTACGGTGATACTAGTCTGAGAAAAGAGAACAGGTCCGCCTGATCAAATTAGATGGGTGGACAGATAGCCACTGTTTTCTGTCTGTCACAACCAGGCAAACCCTGGTGTTACGGACAGTAAAATGTAAATAATGCTCCCCCAGCCACGGGCAAGGACTCCTATGTGGAAGGAACCATTGTTTTGTTTATTTTGAAAAACAAAATCCCATTTTAGGATTTTATTTTTTTTAATGAAAAATAAACTTCTTGCCAATGCTTTATGAATGACTCTGTCCCCCTGAAGGAACAGCAAACCTTTGCCATGATATAAATCACTGCCTAAATCAGAAGAACAAGCACAGGGTAAAGCTTGCAAGTGAAATCAACACGCTGTAATGAAAATAACATATTATTCCATAAACAACAGTCTGGCAAGTGACGAACTCCCACTTAGCACTAACCCTTGTGGAGGAATAAGGGGCACTAAAGGAGCCAAATAGAATGACTGAAAGGAAAAGAATAATGGAAACTGGAGAGAAAAAGCAAGTATGAGCTTGATTTAAAGATTGGCGGACTAGGTGCACTATCACAACTATGATGGAGTACCTTCGTCCGCCCCCCCCCCCTCAGCAGACCTTAAGTTTTCGATTGACTGAGAGATTGGAGGAAATCTTTCTTCTATGGCCCTAGGCAGGTGGGGCCGTTGAAGGAAGGACATTACATCACCTGTCCTATTTATGGCGGATGCTATAATGCCTTTTTTATCCTGTCCATCACCGCCAGGGAAACACCTGGGGTGGGGTACAGAACAAATAAATATTGACTCCCACATTCTGGAAGTCAGCTTTCTAGATCAAACTCCTGCTTTGGAAGTTTGTTCCTGAAAAACTGAAACATTTTAAAAGCTTGGTGGATAGCTGTCAAAAATAATGGCAGCAGTCTTCCAAATGTTTTGAACATTGAAAGGAACCGCTGTGATGGCAGTTTCTTTAAATGTACAGAGATGACCACTGCGCTGGCGGTCATCTTTACATTTGATGGACAGTAGTGTATTATGGTAGCAGGGGTAATGTCTTCTGCTGCCCTGACGATTGAAGGGCCCTTCTTACACCTATAAATCAGGCTCTTAGTTAAATGGAGAAAAAGAAAGAAAAGAAGAAGAGAGGAAAGAAAATGCAAATAATTAAAGAAATGTTAGGCAGGAATGAAGCTAGTTTCTTTGTTCAAGCCTTGCTGCTCAAAGCAATAGCTACCCAGGGCTGAGCTTAGGGTTGTGCAAACGAGCCTGACTGAACCCAAGACAGTTTTTGAGAGTTTATTCCATAGTAAGGCCGCACAGCCATACCATATAATATCTCCCAAATCCTCACAATACTGATTTGCATAAGGCCTTATCTAGAGAGGCATAGTGGGCGAAAAATTATGAACTGGAATGCAACATGTGTAACTGCCAGTGGCTAAGATAAATTCAAGCATTTCATCCATTACCTTGCTATTGTCACATTTTATGTCCTGAGTACAACGAATATGCCGAGACATGGGCCGCATGTTAACTATAGCCTTATAGCCCGCCGTAGAGGGCTATACAGGCTATTAAAAGCCCTCTCAAGCGTTCGGTGAGGGCTTTTAAAAAGGGAGAGGGACTTCAATAGCTGGTATAGCCCAGCTACGAAGGGCTATAAAGCTATTAGAACATTCTGCCACTAGAGGGCAGAATGATCTAACAAAAAAAACAAAGCCTTATGGGAGCGTGAGGGGTTTGGAATCCCCTCAGGCTCCCTGAAGCCTTTGTTCACAGCCAGAGCTGTGAACAAAGAAACATTGGAATGTTGGAGCTCCAGCCTATACCAGCCATTATAAGAACGGAGTACTCTGTTGTTTTCAATGGAGCTACCAACATTCCAATGTTCTAATATGCCATAAGACTCAAGCTATACCTTACTGATGAACGCTAAGTAGGTCAAAACTGGTCTGGAGTTGCATGTATTCCCTTCTGGAGGGAGCCTTGTCTGGCAGTTTGGGAAATACTATTCCCATGAGGAGCAGAGCCGATACTGATTTGCACAAAGCAGGCCTTAGTTTAGACTGGCATGGTGGGAGAAAAGGAAGGATTGGAATGAGGCCCAAGCAATTGTTAGAGCCTGAGATTAAGTCAAGCATTCTATCCATTAGCTTGTTTTTGTTGTGATTAAAAGTCAGTGTGCATTGTGACTAGGCCTGGGAGGTAAATTCCGTTCTGCTTGCGGAATTTGCGAAATTTGGGTAATTTTGCGTTCTGCTAAGAACGCGCAATTGCCCAAAATTCTACATTCCGCGACTTCGCGAAATGTTTTGCTTGTTCGCGTTCTGAAATGCGTGTTCGCGATGTTTCCCCCCGAGCACACAAACAGGGATTGCGAACAGTAAAAAAGCAATGCGAACAAGCAATTCCGCATGTTCGCAGAATTTCTGCGTGTTCGCAGAGATTTTTTACCGTTTCGTGTAGATTTGCGTAACGCGATTACGCAAATTCCACCCACCCCTAATTGTGACATGAGAATCTGGGCTATTGAATTCTGTAATCATGGCAGATGAACTGTGAAAGGCATAACTACAGTGTCCATAATGCAGCTAGAGACCAGACAGGGTGATGATCTACTGAAACCAAGGTGCACACTTCACGTTGGTTTTCTGGATTGCGGCAGTCATGTTTTCTTTAGTTACAAACTCTTGGAAGATGGGAGTTCATAATCAAAAAAAAAAAAAAAAGGGACATTGACTAGCATTAGCTGTCGTAACTTTATTTTGCCTTGCAAAATCAGCCCTGAAAATCGAAGCAAAATGTGAATGAAGAAACCAAAGGATGACAAGGACAGATCCAAACCCCTCGATAGTCGATACATGTATATATGTGTCCATTTTCTTTCGGAATTTTGATAACATGATGCTGTTGAATCTGCTAAAGCTGTCTCTAGACCAGACCTAAAAAGTCAGGGCGAGTAATGGGCATGATCAGAGTAAAGAGGTGCGGAAATGAGACGGAACGAGCCAGAGCGCCTTTTCCATCAGCTGCACCCGCCCTCACCCGCACTTGGAACACACCACAGGCAATGAGAGCGCCCTCGTCACCAAATGGTATGTCCTTCCTGTGCGCGGCGAGCTGTTTCAAAGAGAAACACAGTGAATCACAGCAGCATTCTTGGCTCGCGCTGGGATGATGGCCTCCCGCCAGGTTTATTACTTAGTCACAAAATGTCTGCTTCCTGCTGGGAAGAGCCTGCGTTCTCTTATTTAAAGTACACTTGTGAACTCATCGCCCTGTTGGATTTAAAGTGCAGTAGTCCTACATAAAGTGCTGATACGATCCATTATAGCCAAGTATTGTAGATCTGGGACGTAGTAGCGTTAACAGTACAGCAGCCTACTACACCTGTGCTTATAGTGGAGCATTACAAGAACAGCGGCTCTGCTTGGAAGTACTGGCAGTGTCTTATTACAAGTATTACAAGAGAAGCTCTGATCCGAAGTCATTAAAAGTATGCTCATTCTGTAATGAAGTGCTATTAGTGTGCTCTACTGCTGCAGCACTCTTGCAAAAAGTACGTGCTCCTTAAAAGGTGGCAGTTTGGCAGGTCTGCTGAGAAGTGCTAGTGTAGTCAGTTGCAAGCATAGAGGCATTATTAAAATGGCATCCCCTTGCATAGGTGCTCTATTTATAGGATACTGCTGGCGTGCAGCGCTCTGACGCGCATAAGGCGCGGTTAGTGCGTTACAAGTCTATGTAAATAAATACATGTTTTTTTTAACTGCTGATGCTATTACTTGTGTCACTGCTCTGCTGGGAACATATGGTACTACCTGTTGCAAGTATAACAGCCCAACTCAATGGCAAGTGTTTTATCCATTGCTGGCATATAGGACCTGCTGAGTATTGGTACTCTAAACTATTGGTATAACAGAGCTGCTCAGAAGTGCTGGTACTCTTTGCTGTTGCCAGCGCGTACCTGCTGAGAAGTTCTGGTACTCCTCACTATTGGCATCCTAGATCTGATGAGTGCCAGGACTTTTCGCTATTACTGTAACAGACCTACAGAGAACTGTATTATAAATAAGATAGTCCTTAGAGACCAGGTGATGAGTAGATATATTCATTAGATTTATTGATAAGATAATTACATCAGAAAATCACAGGAAGATGGTAAGTCCATATGATGCCCCACCAGGAGCAGCCTCTGCCCTGCTCAGCCTGCACACACCAACTGACACTCCACAGCTCACCAAGCACCCAACATTCCATGACATCATCATACATCCAACAATCTAGACATCTTCAGGCACACCAATACTCACACTGGCTGAGCAGTAGAGAAGAGAACCATAGAGAAGGGAAATGCAGCAGTAGATTATAACAAACTGCTTGTACTCTTCTCTACTAGTAGAAAGAACAGACCTGCTAAGAAGTTCCGGGACTCTTCACTGCTGCTATAACAGACCTGCTGAAAAGTCCTTGTACTCCGCATTATGGCTAATAAAGCACTCATGAGAAGTGCCAGGACTCCTCAGCATTTGGTGTGAGAAACCTACTGAGAAGTGCTGGTATTGTCCATTCATGGTCTGGCCGCCCTGTAAAGTAGCATTAGTACTCTCCACTGTTGCCATAAAATACTTGATCTAAAGTGCTTTTATTCTTCTCTGCTGGTGTAACACACCTGCTGAGATTTTCTGGGGTTCTTCGCCATTGGTTTAACAGACCTGCTGAGACCCTCTAATATTGGTATTCGAAACCCGGTAAGAGGTGCGGGGACACCCCGGTATTGATATAACCGACCTGCTCAGAAGTGCCAGAGCTCTTCACCATTGATATAATAGACCTGCTGAGAAGTGCTGAAACTCTTCACTATTGCTTTAATAAGCCTGATAATAAGTGCTCGCACTTGTTACTATTGCTTTAAAAGGCCTGCTGAGAAGTGTCATTTCTCTTCAATATTGATACAACAGACCTACTGAGAAGTACCAGTACTCTTCACAAGTGTTTTAACAAACCTGCTTAGAAGTGCTCGTACTGTTTACTGTTGCTTTAAGAGAACTGGTGATACATTCTCGAACTCTTCACTATGGCTTTAATAAACTTGCTTATAAGTGCTCACACTCATTACTATGGCTTTAAAAGGCCTGCTGAGAAGTGTAGTTACTCTTCACTATTGATATAACAGACCTACTGAGAAGGGCCAGTACTCTTCCTTAGTGTTTTAACAAACCTGCTTAGAAGTGCTCGTACTGTTTACTGTTGCTTTAAGAGAACTGGTGATACATTCTCGAACTCTTCACTATGGCTTTAATAAACTTGCTTATAAGTGCTCACACTCATTACTATGGCTTTAAAAGGCCTGCTGAGAAGTGTAGTTACTCTTCACTATTGATATAACAGACCTACTGAGAAGGGCCAGTACTCTTCCTTAGTGTTTTAACAAACCTGCTTAGAAGTGCTCGTACTGTTTACTGTTGCTTTAAGAGAACTGGTGATACATTCTCGAACTCTTCACTATGGCTTTAATAAACTTGCTTATAAGTGCTCACACTCATTACTATGGCTTTAAAAGGCCTGCTGAGAAGTGTAGTTACTCTTCACTATTGATATAACAGACCTACTGAGAAGGGCCAGTACTCTTCCTTAGTGTTTTAACAAACCTGCTTAGAAGTGCTCGTACTGTTTACTGTTGCTTTAAGAGTACTGGGGAGACATTCTGGAACTTTTCACTATGGCTTTAATAACCCTGTTTATAAGTGCTCGCACTCATTACTATGGCTTGAAAAGGCCTGCTGAGAAGTGCCAGTACTCTTCACTAGTTCTATAACAGACCTGCTGAGAAGTGCTGGTATTCTTCATTAGTGTTTTAACAAACCTACTCAGAAATGCTCGTACTGTTTACTATTGTTACGAGACCTGGTGAGAAGTGCTTTTACTCTTCACTGTAGGTTTAACAACCCTGCTTAGAAGTGCTCATATTGTTTACTATTGCTTTAAGAGAACTGGTGAGAAGTGCTGGTACTCTTCCCGGTCGCTTTGATAAATCTGCTCAGAAGTGCTCGCACTCATTACTATAGCTTTAAAAGGCCTGCTGAGAAGTGCCAGTACTCTTCACTAGTGATATAACAGACCTGGTGAGAAGTGCTGGTACTCTTCACTGTAGGTTTAACAACCCTGCTTATAAGTGCTCATAATGTTTACTGTTGCTTTTAGAGACTTGATGAGAAGTGCTTGTATTCGTTACTATTGGTTTAACAAGTCTGCTTAGAAGTGCTCATATTGTTTACTATTGCTTTACGAGACCTGCTTTACGAGTGCTGGTACTCTTCACTGTAGGTTTAATAAACCTCCTTAGAAGTGCTTGTACCGTCTACTATTGGTTTAAGAGCCCTGTACTCTTTACTATTGGTTTAACAAACCTGCTTAGAAGTGCCATACTGTTTACAATTGGTTTAAAAGACCTGCTGAGAAATACTGACACTCTTGGCTGCTGGTATAACAAGCCTGTTGAGAAGTGCTTGTACTCTTTATCATTGCTTTAGCAGAACTGCTGAGAAGTGCTATGGCTATTTACTCTTGGTATACCCGATGAGAAGTGCCGCTGTCGTCCATTAATGGCACAACAGCCTTGCTGGTAAGCGTCATATTAAGAGTAAATGAGCTCTAATGAGAAGTGTGAGTAATTGGGAAGTGGTGAAATTATGAGATCCTGAAGTACACTTCACCAAGGCAGCCCACCTGAAGTACACTTCACCAAGGCAGCCCAGCAGCTGCCTGTTACCATGATCCAGTTTTCCCCGCCTTAAGACCAGTACCGCTCCGCCGTGTTTATTTCATGGAGAATATTAATCTATTTCTAGTACTGGTCAGGGAAGTCAAGTCACTAGTGCGAGAATCGTTCTTCTTGTACTGCTCCGGAGTTTCAAACCCCTAAAATCCCTTGCGAATATTCATCTAATAGATGATGCCAAAACCTACATTGGCCACTAGATGTCAGAATTGCAAAGGAATGTAACTTTCGCTCTACGTAAAACAGATGGCCGAGTGACCTTGGTAGCAATGTGCTGGATGGCCTCCCTACCACACACCCCAGCACTGCATTCCTGGGGACTGTCTGGATGTGGTACATTGCGGTGCTATATTTAGATGTTATTCGGCATTGTACAGTGCAATATTCATTTGGCAATGCTGGGAATTCGAGGCATTACGGAAACACAGGATTCTTAAAAGTAGCGCGATGAATTCGATTTCATTATTGGGGATGAGATAGGGTGGCCTTGGGCCTGGAGCTGCCGACCTCGTAGCACAAGGACCAGGATGGAATCTCGGCCTCCATCCAACATCCTCTGCTTCTGGGCAACTCAAAGTCTGGTTCGGTCCCAAAGCGCCTCAATGACCTCGAGCAAGGTTTGCGCTGTAAAAACGTGACTGCTACAGGGCTGTGTTGCTGTTATATTGCTGTGTCTTTGGTGCTGTACAGTATTAATATCTTAATTGGCACCAATATAGTGCACTTTTGCCACTTACCGCTGTACATTGTTGGACTTGTCCTGCAAAGTGCATTATCCACATAATAATGCCCTAGGCACACTGGGCAGTGCTGCGAAATCGGCACTGCAGAGTGCAGTATTCCTGTGATAAATTGTAATTTTAAATGCATTTATCTGGTACTTACTAATTGCATTTATATAGTGCTTACTACCCCTGACGAGGCATGGAAGCGCCTTTTCAGCGTATAGCACTCTACTCCGGAACTCAAAAAGGATTTGTTTTAAATTAGTATGGTGAAATATGAAATTAATTTGAGCGGTGGGCATGTTAGTCTGTTATTTGGATTGAAAAGGATAGTTGAGGGATAGCAGAGGGAAGGATTTATTTAGCGCTTGCTACCCCTGATGAGGTGTAGAAGCGCTTTTAGGCGAGTAGCACGCAATGATTCCGTTCATTTTTGCAGCACGGCTGCGCTATTGTGTCCCAAAGTGACAGTATTACCTTAGAATTACTGCATTATAATTTAGCCACTGCATGGCCTTATAGATGTTTGGTGCAGTGATCACTGCAAAGGTGCAGTTAAACACAAGTAAGTAGAGATGCAATCATTTCTGCTAGAAAGTTCTTTTGTGTGCAGCCAACCACAACCGTTGCACCCAATATGGGATTTGGTAAACATCCAGCCCAAGTGTGGTTGAAGGCACCAACAGTGGGGGGCAGTCACCCTTGGTGGTAGAGACCCTCTGGTGGAAGCCCCAAGTATGAGAACGGGATGGACGTGGCCTTCTCCAGAGCAGTGCTGGTGCGAATATAAAGCTTCTGAGGCTTTGCAGGCATTTTAATTCAATGAGGAGCTGGTAATGGACATTGGGGGCTTTATCTCGAGAAATACGTTGTAACATTGAAAGAGGCAGCCCTTCAAAATGTAAAAAATTTGAAAACTGAATTACTGACCATATATACCAAACATCTGAAATTAACAAAATTAACAAAAAAAGATATAATCTGATGGTGTTACAAAATATTGCACCAATAACAGTCACTAGGAGTTCCAAAGTGTACGATGTGAGTTATGCAAGCTAGTTTGAAAACGTTTCTGGATATAATTGGGATCTATTTCCTGAATGGGTGAAATGTGGTCAAATCTTGTCCCTGATACTAACCTGGCTGTTGCGTGAAGAGCTGCTTTCCCTTGTGTTTTTAGGTCTCGCTGAGCCAGCTCATGCGCTGGAAGACATTTAGTAGGTGAGTTTTCAAAGTGCTACCCCACACTTTGGCTGGCCTAGCGCTTACGTTCACGCGAGAGTGCAAGCGCGCAGCCGCCATCTGTCTTTTACGGGTCATTAAGTGCACCACTCGGCCGCACATCTTGTGGCTCCTGCCATGTTTGCTTTTGACCCTCATGCACGCGCGCACCACTCGGCCGCAACTCTTGTGGCTCCTGCCATGTCTGCTTTTGACCCTCGTGTGCGCACCACTCGGCCACATGTCTTGTTTTAGTTGCTATTTGTTTTGGATTTCTTATCTTCCTGCTCACACCTCTCTGCTTGCCCATTATGTCGTGTTACAGTCCTTACCCTAACCAGCCTTGTAATTGTGCCCTGGATCACATGCTTGAGGTTAGCTGGCTCTCAGTAGTGTCTCGCCGGTGATAGCCGCCTAAAACACATTCTTGGGCACATGCCTCCGTCGTGGGAATTCCATAGGGGCAACGGATGTGGGTGTCCCCTGTAAAGTGCATAATCTGTTACAGGCAGCTTTAAGCACCAAACCTGTGTTCTGCCTAATTCAATATGACAGCAGGGCTTTGTGTGACTGAACCTCCGTCATTCTGCCTGAAGAGGCACCGTCGGAGCCTGTGAAACCACTAGCAGTGAAATTAACGTCCTTTCCCCCTACCCTGTCAGCGCCGTGAAGCTGCATTGTTAGGTGAGCGTGCATTGAACCCCCTCCCCTCCATCTTCCTTGATGAGTAGTGGTCACCCATAAGAGCCGCATGAAGTGGCCATTGAAAGCTGCTGGGGACCTTGTGAACCGCCCCCGCTCGCTTGCCCGAGCCTCGTGAAATAGCTGTAGTTGCTCCACTCAGTTATGTGCACGCTTATCCCAGATGTTTGTAGTGTGCGTGTTTTATTTATTTACGTTTTACAAAAAGGCCTCATAAGGCTGGTAGCGACCTCCCTCTCCCCCTCCCTTATTAACTGTTTTGCCGTCAGGAAAGGATCTCTGGTGTCAGGAAAGCTGGTAACCACAATACACACATGTCTCATAAAGGTTTCATCCTTTTAGGAGCACTTGCAATTCATTTTATCAAGAAAGAGAGCATTTATCTGATGAAGGCCGCATTTTCCTTACTTTCATTCCTAATGTGTTTGAGGTCTCTTTAATCCCTCAAATCTGCCATGCGTCTAGATCTGTAGTTCTAGCCAGTTGCTCGAGCCCTCTCTGAAATCCTGAACCCCGTAAAAGAAATTGACTCTGACTTAATGTTTTTTAGATGTAACTTGTGATATAAAAAATGTTTTAAACCAATGTGCCTATTTTGTGGAGCACTGCATGATGGCCCAGTTTAAGCAAAGGGATTTTTTTGGGTAGCAGTACTTGATAGGGTTTTTTTGGAAATCAATATGTAGTGGTTGTTTATTGACACCATTGTGAAACCATTTGTTGGGGGGGGGAGAAACTGTGCAATTAATATATTGTGTGATCAGTATGCACTGAGGATGTTCTGTATGCAGCGAGTGCGCTGATTGAGGCCACAATAGCTGGATTGGCTTGGGATGAATTACTCAGTTGATCTAAGTTGTTAAAAGGTAAGAGGGGCCATGCTGGCGTTTCCTGTTAACATGGGTACTATGTGTGACTGTTTGCAGGCTTCTGATGACAGTCCTTAGTGGTTTGTAAAAAAAGAATCTCTGTGAGTGTTGTATCCGTTGAAAATGCCCTTGGTATGATGTGATACAGGTGGTTTGATTGAAGTTTTTCTGAAATACCCAGTTGCTTTGCTATGCAGATGTATACTATAATCATTCAGCAGACACCAAACTAGGCATGATGGAGGCGGTGATGCCCACCAAGTACTTATAATTGCTCTGCAGGGCAAGGTGTTTAGGGACGTGGCCACAGCTTCTGGCATAGCCAATAGGTCTCGCCTTTGGGACCTTATAAGTATTCAGTTATGCAGCACAATATCCTTACTGCAACAACATTAACTGTTGCATGGCTACACACTTATAAAGTCCCAAAGGCTAGACCCGTTGGCTATGCTAATGCTTGTTTCAATTCTTGGAAGTCAAAGAACAGTGAACTACCGTAGTCTGTTCTTGATAGTACAAATAACTGTACCACTGCTTTGAAGCCCTATAAGGTTTGATACTTTTTTGCAGTTTTAGTTGAAAAGTGGGCATTTGTCGTTATTGAGCCTGTAGGGTTAGGCATTTTGTTGAGCATGAAACCCAAAGATTGTGTGCTGTTAGTCAAAGTCAAAGTCAAAGTTTATTATGATTTGGCTCTCAAAGAGGGCCACATAAAATAACATACATAAAACCATACTTTAAAACACAAACTTAATACAACGACTAAACAACCACTTGTTATATACAAAGTTACACTCATCAACATCTCACCAGAATCACATTAATAGATATCTAAAAATTCTTTAAAATATTTAAAAATTCTAAAACAGAACATTTCATTAGGGGGGCAGAGGAGAGCATTAAAAAACATTTTTACGTTCGTAATTCCCATTTGCATACAGATTGGTTTTATCCATTTTTTCCTCAATAAGTACAGGCCTGGGCAAATAAGCAGAACATGTTTAAAATCTTGAACGGCATTATTACAAAAATTACACAAGGGGGACACTCCATACCATTTTGCAAGTAATGTATTTAGTGGAAGCAAATTGTGGCGAAGGAGGTACCATACCCTACGGACACCATGCGGAATGTTCCAAGTTAGATATTGTTGGGCTTGTTTAGGTGTATAGGTTAAAACCAGGAGTTCCCTGTCTTTATCTTTCTGTTGGGCAAGTATATCCAGTTTGTAGCAGTATTCCCAGGACACACTTTTTAACTTTAGCTTTAGTTCTAATGGAGAAAGTAAAAACAACGTACTTTCGTCCAATTCCAATATTGAAACAGCCAGTCGAAAGTTTTTTACTAGCTGCGAGAACTCATTAAAGTTGCCCAAGAGCTCCTTTTTTAGGCTTTCTCGTAGGGTTCCTGGTTTGCCTCGGGCCAAGCATGTTATCCATTTTACTAGGGCAGCTAACCCTTGAGCCCTACAACTTCGCAGGCCGAATTCCAGCCTGCAAGATGAAGTGGAGCAGGCAGAATTTAATGAAGAAATTTTCCTTAATACCTTCCCCTCCATTTTTTGCATAAACTCCCATTGATATGGATCCACCAATTCCATTCCATACAAAAGGGTAGCAGGAATCTTTGCACGGAATACATCCAAGCAACATGAGAAATGTCTCCTCCCAGTCGCTTTGTACAAGGAACATAATCCCCGCCCATGGGCCATTGCTTTTCTAGAGTTATTTTCAATGTGGGGTTTCTCACTAAGGTTAGAACATATTATTTTGCCCAAAAACGTATAAGAGTTAACTACCTCTAATTTTTCACCACTTAATGTCCAATTAAAACTCTTGGACCTGCATTTCTTTTTTCCAAAGATGCACATAACTTTACTTTTTGAACTATTGATTTTCATAAAGTGTGCATCGGCGAATTCATTCAATGTATGGAGACGATTAGAAAGACCTTTTGGGGTCAGATCTAGAACAAGAATATCGTCTGCGTACATTAGAATGGGTATGGCAGTTCCTCCTATTTTTGGGGCAAGTCCCTCACAGTCAGCAACGGCTGTTGGCAAATCAGCCATATATAGGGAGAACAAGATGGGTGCCAGTATGCATCCTTGTTTTAGACCATTGCGGGATGGGATGGGTTGGGAGAGACCCCTATCACCTCCTTGTAGCACCTGACACCATGTGTTCCAATGCAAGGACTTAACTAAGTCCAATAAATGTCCCGGCATGCCCAATGCCGACAGCTTTCTCCACAGCGTTGATCTGTCCACCCTGTCGAACGCTGCAGAGAAATCTATAAATGCTGCGTATACGCCTCCACCACGTACACGAACATATTTATCTACAATTACCTGTAGCATGGTTAAGTTGTCCAGAGTTCCGTGCTCTTTTCGGAAACCTGTCTGTTCCCTGGGTATTATATTATTTTTATCTGCCCATTCTGTTATAGATATTAATAGAAGTTTTGCGAAGATTTTCCCTATAGCATCCAGTAATGCAATTAGACGGTAATTAGCGGGATTAGCCCGGTCTCCTTTTTTAAAAATTGGGATCAAGATGCTTCCCCGCCAAGAGTCCGGGACTGCTCTTGTTTTAAAACACACCCGAAACACTGGAAGGAGGATCCTACTCCAAGTAGTTACATCTTGCTTAATTGTGGACATAGGCACTTCATCTGGTCCCATAGCTACTGAGGAGCGCATACTCCTAATTGCACTGGCTATGGTGTGCTCAGTGGGGAGTTCCATTATAACGTCAGAATTGAAATCTGGAACCCAAACCTCGGTCCCTACATGGTTGGACGCATATAGAGTAGTCACGAATTGGGTCCAGACATTTTCAGTAATTGCAATCGGAGTGGGCGTTGTTATGGATCCACATCCTTGCCTTATTATAGACCAGAAATCTCTGACGTTTTTACACTTAGATGCCTCTTTTAGCTTAATCCATAAGATATCTTCTTTTTCTCTTTTTAATTTGGCTCTTAATCTCACCCTCCTTCTTTTTAATAAAGCTAGTTTTAACCCAAGCTCCCTAGATCTATTTAGGTATTGCATCCTAACAACTTTATTAATTTCTTTATTCAACCTTAATAGAGGACTAGGAGAGAAACATTTCTTTTTAAAATTTCCTGAAGTCCTAACTATGTCAGTAATTTTTTGGATGAGGGTTTCGAGGAACATAAATTCCTTTCCCTGCCAATAGTCAGACTCAGTTAGAAATTGGATAAGGATGTTTTGTACATCTTTGTTATAACTAGATCTCCAATAACATCTATCTGAGTGACTATTAATGGTGAAGCCTCTGTTCTTTAATGACCAGAGGTCAGCTTCAGGAGATGTTAAGGAAACAGTTAGTGTAATGATTTTATGATCGCTCAAGGGCGTATAAGAGATTACCAAATCTTTGCAGAAAGAGAACATTTCAAAGTCTGTAATTACGTAATCCAAAATAGATTCTCCCCTGGATGAACCATGAGTGTAATTAGCTGGAGTGTCAGAGGGCATTCTGCCGTTTATAATAATTCCCTCTATGGCATTAAGTTCTCCGAGGAGAATCTTGCCCCTTTTGTTAGTTTTTATTTTATTGGGCAAAGAGGCTTGGGGAATATTATAAACCTCTTCCTTTGGTATGTTTCTAAATAAGTCTAGGGAAGTGTTAGACACTTTACAGTTTAGGTCCCCCACTAATAATAGGTATGGAGGATCATCCACCTCTAATAGACGCTTTAAATAGGAAAACATACGTTTTAAAACTACCATAAAATTATCTTCAGGTGGAATATAGGCGTTTACTATGATAAACGAGGTCCGTTGAACACCAGGATCCAGGTTAGAAATAGTTATAACTTGGAATAGATTACTCTCGTCCTTGTAGTGTGCGAAATGCCATTGTCGTGCATTAGATAATAAACAGGCAATTCCGCCTTTAACATGGCCCTTCTTTGATGGCGTTGCGGCAGCCTCCAGGACGAAGTAATCATTTCCAACATGTGGGAAAATATGGCACCATGTTTCTTGGATACATAACACATCTGCATTTAGGGAGAAGAGATAATCAAATTTTTCCGGACAGTTAGTCAAGCCGGCAGCATTCCAAGAGACAATTTTTAAACAATGGTTAAAGATGTGAGGGTGACCGTGGGTTTCTCGAGGTGGTGTTTGAGAGAACTCCAGGTAGCCAGTTCCACATCGCAGAGTCTTCAGTAAGTAGATTGTCTGTACTACTAGGTACAGGACAAACCTGAGAGACCATGCGTTTGCCTCTAGAGATCCAAATTTTTAGATCGTTATTACATAACGGAGGGGCATCCTGTCCCATGTTTAACTTTGTGTTCCTTTCATTAAGAGACAGGCACAAATTTTTATTAACATAGGGTAGGACGTCAATACCTCTACATTGAAATGCTTCGGCTTGCTGGAGAACTAGGTTAGCAATTATCTTCGAATAAAATTTTACCCTTATTCGTTGGCCATTTAATGATCTTATTGGGGTGACTAAATCTATATCATTTGATAGGACCAACTTTAAACTTTCAATCTCCTTAAAGCAGCTAAGTAACAAAGATCTATTCATTTTTAGATCAGAGTCAAATAATGGAAGAAAATCTAATACACAAGTGTCCACATATGAGATTGGACTTTTTACTGATTGTGGTATTGCCTTCCTGGCTATCTCCTTCTGAGGCAGAAAAATAGGAGCAGTTGGATTATATACTCGTGTTACTATGGGGAAATATTTATCATCTGTACTTGTAAGTTGAGGAACAGGGACATCAACTACTAAACCAGAGACCACCATATCCGTGTTTACATCAGCCGAGGGAAGTCCCTTGGAAACCTCTAAGATATTTTCCACTTCTACCTTCTCCGGACTAACAGAGGGAAGACTATGCCCTCTTTCTATAGGAGCAGGTGTTACAGTTATTATATGTTTAGGAAAAATGATTTGTCTAGGTCTTTTCTTTTTATGTTTACGTGTAGGTTTCCCCTTTTTTTCTCTTGATTTCATTTTGGTGACTTTTGGAAACCCCGAGGCAGCTTCTGGCTCCTTTTTATCCTGTGCAAAAATAGGGAAGAGATCGTGGCCCCCCATTGTAGGGACTTCACAGACACTCTCTTCCTGCTCAGGTAACAAAGGCGCAGACCTCAAATGCGAGGCGGGTGAGATAGGTTGATTAGGTGACTTAGGCATCCCCACCTCTGTGGAGGATCCCAGATGAGCCTCTCCCCTCTCTTCTATAATATTGTCTGCCTCATTAAGAGCAGAAAGACCAGTGTCAACAGGGATAGTGGGAGGCTTAAGTACCTTTTCTACCAATTTCCCATTTTGTGCCAACAAAGCCTGCAGAATCTCAGTAACCGAAGACAAGATACAGTCAGAATTTACAGCAAATTTTCCCATTAGCAATAACATAGAGGATAAAATTTGTTCCAGGGCAATGAGTGACTCTGAGATAGGTTTTTCGTTTTTTGGGAAATTTGAAGATGTGAGGGGACAAATCCCTGACAAGTTAAAGTGCGGGGATTGTATCTCAAACTGCGGAGAAAGACTATCTTTAGATTTGTTGGAGGGCGTACTACTATATAATAGTAGACCAGATGGAGTTTCACCACGAGGAGTTTTATTACCTACTAAGTGGGGTAAAGATGTTTTATCTATATATCGGCCGCAGAGTTCTAAATCAATGCTGTTGAGTATAGAGATATCACCCTTATCCTCTTCCAGAATACTATTCCCCATAGGCATTTCATGGGTCAAGGATTGCGATTTTAGCAAGGGGACAGCATCAATCATATTCGCAGCACATGTTGGACGGTTGATCTCTCCAGTCTGACTCAGAGATCCTTTTTTTTCCTCCTTAAGAACTGGAGAACCAGTTTCCTTCATATTTGAACAAAGAATCAATTGCGGTAGTAGTTCAATATCATCTTTTCTGGGAACTTCAAGAGATTTACTCAAACTTTTCTCCCAAATTTGTTTTAATTGCATCTGGCCTTTCATGATGCCTCTATTTGTTTTCTTTTTTCCAACATGACTTAAATTAGGAAATGAATCACAATTCTCCATAACAACTTTCCCAGATCGTAATGTCTTACACTCCATAGTAGCGTTTGTGAATAGAGCCTAAAAGATAACCACACTCTTAAAACAAACAAACACTGAATAAAATACTATAAATATTCACTCAATGATCATGGGAGATGAACTAGAAGTGCATACAGTTAGTGGCGTTCAATCGTTCAATATCTCTAGCAATACTTAGGATTATAATATAATGGCACACCCGAGTATCACAGGGTATACAACTCAATATTCAAACATGCCTGGGCCCAGCCCGGCCTACCTCGGCCACTGAGGGCCACAGAGGGCCCGCCCTTTGCCCGGGCTTAGCCCGGCGTCCCGCTCGCGTCCCGCGAGACGGGGGTGACTCTGTATTTGAGCGCCTCCTGGCGCGCGTTTGGCGCGATTAGCGCCGCTAGGGCAGCTGGGTATTGAAGTTTTTGTTGCTCCTCTACCGCACTCCACACGGCTGCAAGACCCAGAGATGGAGCAGGGGTCGGCGGCGGGAGGCGGGAGGACGAAGGCACCAGAGTCAGCTGCTGCAGGTAAGTTCAGGGGCAGCCCGGGGTCCACACAGCGTCCGTTTCTGTGAACAGAGAGTCGCCCCCTCGACCGGGGTGACTCTGTATTTGAGCGCCTCCTGGCGCGCGTTTGGCGCGATTAGCGCCGCTAGGGCAGCTGGGTATTGAAGTTTTTGTTGCTCCTCTACCGCACTCCACACGGCTGCAAGACCCAGAGATGGAGCAGGGGTCGGCGGCGGGAGGCGGGAGGACGAAGGCACCAGAGTCAGCTGCTGCAGGTAAGTTCAGGGGCAGCCCGGGGTCCACACAGCGTCCGTTTCTGTGAACAGAGAGTCGCCCCCTCGACCGGGGTGACTCTGTATTTGAGCGCCTCCTGGTGCGCGTTTGGCGCGATTAGCGCCGCTAGGGCAGCTGGGTATTGAAGTTTTTGTTGCTCCTCTACCGCACTCCACACGGCTGCAAGACCCAGAGATGGAGCAGGGGTCGGCGGCGGGAGGCGGGAGGACGAAGGCACCAGAGTCAGCTGCTGCAGGTAAGTTCAGGGGCAGCCCGGGGTCCACACAGCGTCCGTTTCTGTGAACAGAGAGTCGCCCCCTCGACCGGGGTGACTCTGTATTTGAGCGCCTCCTGGCGCGCGTTTGGCGCGATTAGCGCCGCTAGGGCAGCTGGGTATTGAAGTTTTTGTTGCTCCTCTACCGCACTCCACACGGCTGCAAGACCCAGAGATGGAGCAGGGGTCGGCGGCGGGAGGCGGGAGGACGAAGGCACCAGAGTCAGCTGCTGCAGGTAAGTTCAGGGGCAGCCCGGGGTCCACACAGCGTCCGTTTCTGTGAACAGAGAGTCGCCCCCTCGACCGGGGTGACTCTGTATTTGAGCGCCTCCTGGCGCGCGTTTGGCGCGATTAGCGCCGCTAGGGCAGCTGGGTATTGAAGTTTTTGTTGCTCCTCTACCGCACTCCACACGGCTGCAAGACCCAGAGATGGAGCAGGGGTCGGCGGCGGGAGGCGGGAGGACGAAGGCACCAGAGTCAGCTGCTGCAGGTAAGTTCAGGGGCAGCCCGGGGTCCACACAGCGTCCGTTTCTGACAAGATCCGACAATCTCGGAAAAAACGCCACCGCCGTTCGGAAAGTGAAGCATGTGTGATTGACTCGTGCTGTTAATCATGTGTGGTTTGCAGTCCAGGATGTTTAGATTGTAAATCCAGGATTGGAAAGGGTTGTTAAAGTGGGTTGTAGAAATAAGCAGTAATTACAGAGAGTTGTGCTTCGGGAAGTGTACAGTTATCCATGATCGAAGGTTGTCACAGATGCAGCGTAGTATGACAGTGTCTTCCATAGAAGAGATTTTCAATTAGAACTCTGCCATTCACTGTTGGGACGGGACGTCCCCTGCATGGTAGAGTGGGTTGCCCTGCTCGGAGTATTTGCGAGTGAAACTGGTATCCTGACTTTGTTTGGCCGGCCATCAAGCTAATCTAGAGTGTGCACAGAGGCCTAGGCTTCCTTTCTTAATGTGATGTCCAGAACCTTGTCTGTGACCAGAAAGAGCTTACACGTCATGCCCTTGTAGCTTGCTCATGACTTCTGGCAATGCCATGGGTAAGCCGCATATGGCAATGGTGGCAAATTACCAACTGTATGTGACTCTTTAGCGTGAGCAGACCTTTGTCTTTGTGTCTGGAGAGAATGCATGCTACCGACCGTCTGATCCACTTTAATGAGCCCAGACCTTGTGTTAAAATTCCAATGCGTGTACTGGGTGCATGTAAGTGGTGTGGCTGAATAGCAATCTACGGTGCTAGGCCTCGGTGCATGTTGAGAGTCTGCCAATTTGGACTGGCAGAAACTAGTTTGGTTGGCCCCTGGTTCAATGGCATAGCTAGACCTACTGCCACCAGGGGTGGACCCTCCTAAGTTTGCTGCCCAGTACATGTAAGAGCAGGGGGGATGGCGGCTGATGGACGACTTGTTCTGGGAGGGGGGTCTGGAAGCCGACGGATGACTTGTTCTCAGGGGGGGATGCTGATAGGTGACAGACAATCCTTGCTCACCTCCGCTGCCCATAAAAACAGTGCCACCCGGGGCAGACCACCCCCTCCTAGCTACACCACTGCCCTGATTTAGCCTGGACGGAGGGTGGATATAGTTTCCCCAGACAGTGTAAGCGTATTGTCTGCATTCCTCTACGTTCGTGGTGGAGTCTCAGGTGGGGAAGTGAGGGAGGATGGAGACAGGACTACTCTTAGAAATTCGATTTGGCCCTTGTTAGTAGGAGATTGCTGATTAGTTTCATCATGTTTCTCCCTGATTATTGCTTCAGGAAGGCTGAAGAGAGAGCCAGGAGCAGAGATCCCACACTTCATTGTGGCCTTGTTTCAGGACACTTGCTTGGAGCCAGTGTCATTACTACCTGCTACGAGAGCCACCACCAGAAAATGACATTTGAAAGACAACTAATAGCATTTGAAAGCACTAATAGATAAAATAAAGCAGGTGCTCGAGCACCTGCTTTATTTTATCTATTAGTGCTTCCTGATGAAGCTAATTTAGTAACTATTTTAGGATGGCGCTGGCAGCTTGCCGGCGCCATCCTAAAATAGTTACAGGACAATGGGCACTAGCAGGGAGCTCACTCAAGGGACCCCTGCGCTCTTCGGTGTGATGGCAAAGTTAATCAGCCCCCCCAAAAATGTGAGTTTTGTCGAGGCTGGGCAGGTGTGCGTTCTCCCCATATCTATCGTCGAAAATTAGCTTTGATGCTTGATGGAGGCCTTTGCATTATTGACTTTCACAAGCTCAATCCCTGTGCAGTTCCTGTGACCACGAGCTTCTCTGATCCGTGCCTGTCCTTTTATGCACACAAGAGGCATGTGAACTCGCATATAAGGCTCGCCCGTTTGGCCCTGCCCCTCACACTAGCGATGTGCACCGTTTTCCCACCCTTTACCCACTATGAAGGACAGCTCACTCCAGGGACCCCGGTTCTCTTCGGTGTGATGGCAAAGTTAATCAGCCCCCCCGAAAATGTGAGTTTTGTCGAGGCTGGGCAGGTGTGCGTTCTCCCCATATCTATCGTCGAAAATTAGCTTTGATGCTTGATGGAGGCCTTTTCATTATTGACTTTCACGAGCTCAATCCCTGTGCAGTTCCTGTGACCACGAGCTTCTCTGATCCGTGCCTGTCCTTTTATGCACACAAGAGGCATGTGAACTTGCATATAAGACTCGCCCGTTTGGCCCTGCCCCTCACACTAGCGATGTGCACAGTTTTCCCACCCTTTACCCACTATGAAGGACAGCTCACTCGAGGGACCCCGGTGCTCTTCGGTGTGATGGCAAAGTTAATCAGCCCCTCCCCAAAATGTGAGTTTTGTCGAGGCTGGGCAGGTGTGCGTTCTCCCCATATCTATCGTCGAAAATTAGCTTTGATGCTTGATGGAGGCCTTTGCATTATTGACTTTCACGAGCTCAATCTCTGTGAAGTTCCTGTTACCACGAGCTTCTCTGATCCGTGCCTGTCCTTTTATGCACACAAGAGGCATGTGAACTCGCATATAAAGCTCGCCCGTTTGGCCCTGCCCCTCACACTAGCGATGTGCACCATTTTCCCACCCTTTACCCACTATGAAGGACAGCTCACTCCAGGGACCCCGGTGCTCTTCGGTGTGATGGCAAAGTTAATCAGCCCCCAAAAATGTGAGTTTTGTCGAGGCTGGGCAGGTGTGCGTTCTCCCCATATCAATCCCTGTGCAGTTCCTGTGACCACGAGCTTTTCTGATCCGTGTCTGTCCTTTTATGCACACAAGAGGCATGTGAACTCGCATATAAGCCTCGCCCGTTTGGCCCTGCTCCTCACACTAGTGATGTGCACCGTTTTCCCGCCCTTTACCCACTATGATCCGTAAATCTGCGAATCCGCAAATTCGTGGATTTTGCGGATCCGCGAATCCGCAAATTTGCGGATTGTGGATCCGCGAAATCCGCCCATGCTTACTTAGGAGTCCCTCTTTAGTACCATCTTGTCTCATCTTGTAACCTCCCATGAGAACACCCCCTGTTATGTGTGTTGCTACTCGGTATTCTTTACTTAGAGCCTCTGAGCCCTATTTGGTTAAATGTTTTTTTTTACCTGCTGTTGCAGGCAGGACACGCTCTCTCGCAACACTTCTTTTTTGTTTTTCATAGCACTGCATGTCTCATGGTGGCAATGCCTTTGGTTTGTTGTCACTGAGGCACAGGGTCAATACTGATTTGCATATGGCAATGACTGAACTGGGGTGGCGTGGTGAGCGAAATAACGATGGATTAAACCCAGATCTGTGACTGGGAGGGAAAGTTTTGCCAATGTGAAACATTCCGTCCATCAACTTGTGTGTTTTGCTGTTCGCCCTATGTGGGAAGGGTATACCCAGACGTGGGTCCCGTGCTCACTACGCCACTTGAGTCAAGCTATCCTGGCTGATGACGGCTGATAGCCAGAAACCGGTCCTAGGATGCTTGATTCTGGTCCAGTGAAGACATGGCTAGGCAGTTCGGACTGGACTGTTCCCATGAGGCACAGGGTCAAGACTGATTTGCATATGGCCATGTCTGAACTGGGGTGGCGTGGTGAGCAAAATAACGATGGATTAAACCCAGATCTGTGACTGGGGATGAATGTTTTGCCAATGTGCAACATTCTGTCCGTCACCTTGTGTATTTTAATGCCTTTGGTATGTTGTTTGCGGCGCCGAACGCGGTTGCATGGTTTTTTTTTCTTCCTATTTGTTATCTTTTTTATCCTAAAGCGCCCCATTCCGCGCTTACATTTTAATGGCGGCCGCGCCCCTATCTTTAGACAAGCTGCGTCTTAAGAAATGAGTGTGGCCGACATTAAAGTGAAAGTGCAGCGTGGGGGGGGGTTGCATTTGTGGAGAGTTTAAGCTATTGGCATTGTAAATGACAATGCCTTTTATTTATCTATTTTGAAAACCAAAACATAAATAAAAGGCATTGTCATTTACAATGCCAATAGCTCAAACTCTTGCAAATGCAAGACTTATTGCATTGCAAATGCTACCTACTCTTGCACTGTAATGCAAGCACACCAAAAGAAGTTAAATTGTGTAGCAAACAGCCAATTGCATGAGTTGAGCGATGCTGAACTACTTTGCGTTGAGCCAAACCCCCGTTTATGTATAATATATTGAATGTGTATTGATAGGTAAACAGGCAGCTGCGCTGTCAAGCCAAACCGAAAACGACAAGAGAGAAACAAAATTGAGGAAGAAAGACTGAAGGGAATTAGAGATTCTAAACATGGAATACATTTTAGAATAAAGACAAAATGAAACCTAAATAGTGAAGGTTTCGGGGGAAATGGGGAGAGAAAGAATGAGAGCAAACAAAATGGAAGAAAATGTCGAAAGAGGAGTTACAAACTGAGGGGGTGAGGAAAGAGCGTGAGAGGGAGAGAGCGAGAAACCGAAAGACACCCGTATTCGGGTAGGAAAGAGAAAGACAAATGATATATCCTAGAAGAGGGAATGGAAAAGGGGAAGAGAAAAGTCAATAGGCAGAGCAGAGGAGAACATACGAAGAAAACTGAGAAAAACAGAAGGAAAGATATTTTGAGGAAAAAATATTCAAAAGGCGAGAAATAAGGGAGTGAGAAAAAAAGAGGGCAGGTGAAAAGTATTTACAAGGGAATGGAAAACAGAAATAAGACGGGAGGACGAAGGAAAGATTCAAATAATTTGGAAAAAATACAGGAAATATAGAAAGATTGAGATACGGGGTTAATAAAACAGAGAGACGGGAAAGTGACCATTTGGCATAAGAAAGAGGAGAGAAAGGGATAACACTGGAGAAAGAGAGAAAGGGAGTGAGGAGCCAGCATAAAGGGCGGAGTACAGAAGGGTTGAAGTGAAAGGTAGAGGGGCGAGAAGACAAGACAAACACAGAGAACAAAGGACAAAGACAGGAAAGATGTGAGCAGCGTTTGGACTGCGCTGAGCAGGGAGGGGCGGGGGAGTGCAGGGGGAGGCATGTACCCACCCCCATCCAGCGGGCAGGTAATGGGCCATTTCCTGCCAGAGCATGGGGGGTTGTACAAGAATGCGTTCACCTTTTATGGTCAACGGGGTGGGGGCAGCCCAGCAGCAGGGGGTGGAGAAGGTGGCGATAGAGGGAGGGGGGAAGGAGGTAGGCGGAAAGAGGGCGAGAGGGGAGGTTCGAGGTGCAAGGAGGGAGGAGAAGGTGGGGAATAGGGAGGGAGGAAGCGTGTGAGTGGGGGGGTAGCGGGGAAGGGCGGTGATGTCAGCAGGACTGGCCCTCGTAAAAATCACAGCAGAAGAAAGAGAAAGCGGAGAGAGCCTGGCATTGTCTTGCGTCCAGGGGGACACCCGTGGAGGCGGAGGACAGCTGCGCGCCGGGCTGAGGGCACGGGGTGCTGACAGCAGAGGGCCCCCTGCCGTACGGGGCGGAGAGACGTCAGCAGCAGAGCACAGGAGCCCCGCAGCATAAGAACAGAGGGACCGGCGGACGAGGGCGGAGGCGGACCGGCAGCAGCGGGACCCCTGCAGACAGCAGCGCCCAGGCGGAGTCCCTTTGTGTCCGGCCAGGTAGGATGTCCTGCCGCCCGGGCTTTTTTTTTTTGCTCTCAGTCTCGGGGTGGGCAGTCTAAATCCCCGCACCTCACACGCATCAGCTGGACACACCGAGGGGAGATAGGTGTGTACTGTGTGTGGGGGGTAGGGGAGCTGTGTTTGTGTATGGGGGGGCTCCTACACGCACACTCCTTATTTTCAAATGGGATCGCAGGGGGCAGATCAGTTACAGACGTGTTATGGGACAATGGTACAGCTACAAACTGAAATGCAAAGGAGACCACTTATTTCAATGTAGACCGTGTTCGCGGGGCTTGGTGCTCCCTATAGCCCCAACTTCCTAAGTCGGGGTTCTCTCCCATGATCCCATTATTTAGGTGTCTTGACTTCTCTTATAACTCTACCCCCCAAAATGTTCTCTAACTTCTTTTACTGCCCCAGTTCTCAGGCATGCGTGCTCTCCTATTCCAATCCTCATGTCTGTGCCGCCTTCTTTGGCTCCAGTCCGTAGGTGTGTCCTCTCCTTTGACTCCAGTTCCCTGGTCTGTGTCCCTCCTTCAGCTCCAGTTCTCAGGTTTGTGCCCCCTTCTTTGATTTCATTTCTCAGGTTTGTGTCCCCCTTTGACTCCAGATCTCAGGTCTGCGTCCTCCCCTTTTGATCCAGTTCTCAGGTCTATGTCCCTCCTTTTCCTCCAGTTCTCAGGTATGTGTCCCTCATGTGGCTCAAGTTCTCAGATTTATTTCCCCCCTTTTGCTCCAATTCTCAGGTCTGTGTCCCCTCCTTTGGCTTTTTTTTCCTCAGGTCTGTGCCCCTCCTTCAGCTCCAGTTCTCAGGTCTGTGTCCCTACTGTGGCCCCAGTTCTCAGATCTGTGCCCTTCCTTTTGCCCCAGTTCTCAGGTCTGTGTCCCTTCTTTAGCTCCAATTCTCAGGTATGTGCCCCTTCTTTGACTTAAGTTCTTAGGTCTGTGTCCCCCCCCCCCCCCACCTGACTTCAGTTCTCAGGTCTGTGTCCCTACTGTGGCTCCAGCTCTCAGGTCTGTATTCCCTTCTTTGGCTTCAGTTCTCAGGTCTGTGTCCCCCTTTGACTTCAGATCTCAGGTCTGCGTCCTCCCCTTTTGCTCCAGTTCTCAGGTCTATGTCCCTACTTTTGCTCCCGTTCTCAGGTCTGTGCCCCCTCCTTTTGCTCCAGTTCTCAGGTCGGTGTCCCCTCCTTTTGCTCCAGTTCTCAGGTATGTGTCCCTCCTTTTGCTCCAGTTCTCAGGTCGGTGTCCCCTCCTTTTGCTCCAGTTCTCAGGTATGTGTGCCTCCTTTTGCTCCAGTTCTCAGGTCTGTGTCCCCTCCTTTTGCTCCAGCTCTCAGGTCTATATTCCCTTCTTTGGCTTCAGTTCTCAGGTCTGTGTCCCCCTTTGACCTCAGGTCTGCGTCCTCCCCATTTGCTCCAGTTCTCAGGTCTATGTCCCTACTTTTGCTCCCGTTCCCAGGTCTGTGCCCCTCCTATGGCTCTAGTTCTCAGGTATTTGTCCCTCCTTTTGCTCCAGTTCTCAGGTATGTGTCCCTCCTGTGGCTCAAGTTCTCAGGTCTATTTCTCTCCTTTTGCTCCAATTCTCAGGTCTGTGCCCCCTCCTTTGGCTTTTTTTTCCCTCAGGTCTGTGCCCCTCCTTCAGCTCCAGTTCTCAGGTCTGTGTCCTTACTGTGGCCCCAGTTCTCAGGTCTGTGTCCCTTCTTTAGCTCCAATTCTCAGGTATGTGCCCCCTTCTTTGACTTAAGTTCTTAGGTCTGTGTCCCCCCCACCTGACTTCAGTTCTCAGGTCTGTGTCCCTACTGTGGCTCCAGTTCTCAGATCTGTGTCCCTTCCTTTTGCCCCAGTTCTCAGGTCTGTGTCCCTTCTTTAGCTCCAATTCTCAGGTATGTGCCCCCTTCTTTGGCTTCTTTTCTCAAGTATGTGTCCCCTCCTTTTGCTCCAGCTCTCAGGTCTGTATTCTCTTCTTTGGATTCAGTTCTCAGGTCTGTGTCCCCCTTTGACTTCAGATCTCAGGTCTGCGTCCTCCCCTTTTGCTCCAGTTCTCAGGTCTACGTCCCTCCTTTTGCTCCAGTTCTCAGGTATGTGCCCCCTCGTTTTGCTCCAGTTCTGAGGTCGGTGTCCCCATCCTTTTGCTCCAGTTCTCAGGTATGTGTCCCTCCTTTTGCTCCAGTTCTCAGGTATGTGTCCCTCTTGTGGCTCAAGTTCTCAGGTCTATTTCTCTCCTTTTTCTCCAATTCTCAGGTCTGTGCCCCCTCCTTTGGCTTTTTTTCCTCAGGTCTGTGCCCCTCCTTCAGCTCCAGTTCTCAGGTCTGTGTCCTTCCTTTTGCCCCAGTTCTCAGATCTGTGTCCCCCTCTTTGACTTAAGTTCGCAGGTCTGTGTCCCCCCCCCCCTGACTCCAGTTCTCAGGTCTGTGTCCCTTCCTTTTGCCCCAGTTCTCAGGTCTGTGTCCCTTCTTTAGCTCCAATTCTCAGGTCTGTGCCCCCTTCTTTGGCTTCTTTTCTCAGGTATGTGTCCCCTCCTTTTGCTCCAGCTCTCGGGTCTGTATTCCGTTCTTTGGCTTCAGTTCTCAGGTCTGTGTCCCCTTTGACTCCAGTTCCCAGGTCTGTGCCCCTTTTTTGGTTTCATTTCTCAGGTCTGTGCCCCCATCTTTGGTATAATTTCTCAGGTCTGCGTCCTCCCCTTTTGCTCCAGTTCTCAGGTCTGTGTCCCCCCCACCCCTTGACTCCAGTTCTCAGGTCTGTGTCCATACTGTGACTCCAGTTTTCGTGTCTGTGCCCCCTTCTTTGGATTCAGTTCTCAGGTTGGTGTCCCATCCTTTAGCTCCAGTTCTCTGGTCTGTGTCCCCTCCTTTAGCTCAAGTTCTCTGGTCGGTGCCCCTTCTTTGGCTTCAGTTCTCAGGTCTGTGTCCCTCCTTTAGCTCCAGTCCTCAGGTCTGTGTCCCTCCTTTTGCTCCAGGTCTCAGATCTGTATTCTCTTCTTTGGCTTCAGTTCTCAATTCTGTGTCTCCCCTTCAGCTCCAGTTCTCAGGTCGGTGTCCCCTCCTTTTGCTCCAGTCCTCAGGTCTGTGTCCCTCCTTTAGCTCCAGTTCTCAGGTCTGTGTCCCTCCTTTGCTCTAGGTCTCAGGTCTGTGCCCCTCCTTTAGCTCCAGTTCTCAGGTCTGTGTCCCTCCTTTGCTCTAGGTCTCAGGTCTGTGTCCCTCCTTTGGCTCCAGTTCCCAAGCCTGCATCATGTCCATCTCTTCAGGTCTGTGCCTCTCCTTTAGCCCCAGTTCTCAGGTCTGTGTCCCCTTTAGCTCCAATTCTCAGGTCTATGTCCCCTTTAGCTCCAGTTCTCAGGTCTGTGTCCCTCCTTTAGCCCCAGTTCTCAGGTCTGTGTCCCTCCTTTGGCTCTAGTTCTCAGGTCTGTGTCCCCTTTAGCTCCAGTTCTCCGGTCTGTGTCCCCTTTAGTTCCAGTTCTCAGGTCTGTGTCCCTCCTTTAGCTCCAGTTCTCAGGTCTGTGTCCCTCCTTTAGCTCCAGTTCTCAGATCTGTGTCCCCTTTAGCTCCAGTTCTCAGGTCTGTGTCCCCTTTAGCTCCAGTTTTCAGGTCTGTGTCCATCCTTTAACTCCAGTTCTCAGGTCTGTGTCCCTCCTTTAGCTCCAGTTCTCAGGTCTGTGTCCATCCTTTAACTCCAGTTCTCAGGTCTGTGTTCCTCCTTTAGCTCCATTTCTCAGGTCTGTGCCCCTCCTATGGCTCCATTTCTCAGGCCTGCCTCATATCCATTTCTTCAGGTGTGTGTCACCCCTTTGGTTCTAGTTCCCAGGTCTGTGTTCTCTCCCGAGTCTCCTGTTTTAAGGGACGTGTCCAATTCTGGTTTCCGCTTCCTACTGTACAAGTTCCCATGCCTGTGTCTTTTCCCAGGGCTTCAGTTCCCACGCCTGGGCCCTGTCCTGTTGCTCCAGTTCACAGGCGTCGGCCCTCCCATGGCTGCAGTTCCCGCGTCTCTCTCCTCTTCTCTGGCTGCAGCTCCCGGGTCTCTCTCCTCTTCTCTGGCCCCAGGTCCAGGTGTTGTCCTACAGTTTCCAGGTCTGTGCCCTCTTCTGACCTCTGGTTCCGGTGGCCCCAGTTGCACGTCAGTGTCCTCCTGTGGCTCCAGGGACCGCCCCTCGCCCCTCTCTGCTGTGGAACGTACTTCCGCGTTCTTTACCTCCCTGGGCGACGCCCCCCTTCGGATGTACCTCCTCCTCAGAACCTGCTTCGCAGACCACCCACTCTCCGTTCTATTACGTCATTATAATGCTTAAAACAGAAGCAAGAGTCCATGGCCTCGGTCCCTAACTAGCGCCTCGACCTGCCCTTCTTGAATTCATTATCCATTCACTCGCCCAGTTCTGACACCTTCCATCACTCACACATTAATCATACACAGCCACACATGCTTAGGAGTCACCATTATTCGTGCATTCGTGAATTCATGTATTCATCCCTCCCTGGCACACACATCTGCGAGACACGCCTTCAAAGGCAGAATCCATATACATCTGACGTTTCTTGGCTCCAAAATTCCGTTTTGGATAGAGATTGAGGGAGAGGGGAGAGGACTGTAATATGGTTTAGCATTAGGTCTGCCAATTGACGCCAGGTCGGCGGCGGCCCCCCAACCATTACACAAGCCTCATCTTAACATGTGTAGGGTACCAGCCTAGCTGGGGGATTTGAAGTTCTGCTCCATCAGCATCTAGTAAAAAAAAATCCCTTATTCTAACAAAAGTTTTGTAAAAGTCGGTTTTACTTTTACGACGTGGATTACAATCGTAAAAGACACACGAGTGAGCAGATTATGTTCTCTTTGCGATACCCGAACCCCCCTTCACCTGCCATGTATTCCTGGGCATCTAAACCAAATTCTTATTTTCCAGGTGTGCACTCAAATGCTGACTGCACGACACATAGCCTATCAGCATATTATCCTGTGCACTGCTGCTATCCTCCCAAAGCATTCTGGTACATGTAGTGTCTATTCTTCTCAGATTAGTACTGTTTGGCTGGAAAATAAATATAGAGCAAAGATTCTGTGTGATGCGGGTAAGTTTCAATTCGTTTTGCATCTAGTTCTGCACTGTAAATCTTATGTATATGTGAAGCTTTTTGGCACTCACAAGACAAAACGAATATAACTTTTCAGATCAAAGTGTGAATAATGCGCCTCCTTTTATCAATTTGGGTTTAGTGCTAGCCAGGGAATATAAGTGTACATCCAGAGGGCTCGACCGTTCCAACAACATTAAAGAGATGACGTTCCTGGCAGCACATGCCTTAATGTTTTCCAGATGCGGTCTCTCGCAGCTGATATTAAATCCTCAAGCAGTGTTATTTACAGCAAAGCAGAAGATACACAAGGCTGAGGCACCGGTGAAAACCCTGCAATTTACCGCTCCTGCTCTGAGAGCAGACAAGGTTTTGACTCTTTTTCTCTGAATAAACACATGTATTGCATGATCCTGGTGTGGTTCTCAACTGCTGTTTCTAAAGTAAGAACCCGTAGTACCAAAGCGCTCAAAAAGTAGTCCGGAAAAACAATTTAAACCTTCCCAAAAATGTATTTGGTTAGGTTGATTCTAGCCCGATGGATGGTTGTAGACCGTAAACGTGTATTGAAACCAGGAAAAAACGGCCGACACGTGTTTCGTCACGAGGTGACTTCTTCAAGGTTATACAGTTAGTCAGTCAGAGGTTGCGCAGTTGGTGGGAGAAATAACTTGTAGGCTTGATATGTCATTATAATGGAGATTGTTCCATGTTCTTGAAGTTGTAATAAGAATGGGTGTGTCCGAAATAGTTAATCGCGCTCCAGTTCAAGTCAGTGCCCTACCCGCCCAGAAACAGGCCATAGAAACTCAGGAAAATTATATTTGCCGTCTATGGAGTTGACACAGTCCCGACAAGCCAACGTGGAGAAACCCTGCTAAACTTCTCTGATTCGAATTTGAAATGTTAGTGTCCTGGAAGCTGTTTCCGAGCTATTGATTGAATAATGTATCCAAACAAGCAAAGAAGATTTACTCCTCCACCCCCTTCGGGATATTTTTAGACTACCCCAATGCACCTGAAATCTATCACAAATAAAGACCTGTTAGCACCCATGAAATCAGACATGAAGAAGACAACTAAAGATTAAAGGAGTGCAAAGAAGTCATACATGCTCTCCAGTCACATCTAACTTTTCTACAGGTCACATTCAGTAACATTGCCTCATTCAGTAAGTGAGGCTTGGGGGTGTGAAGGGGGGCTGTCCCTTCAAGCACGTGAACGCCAAAATTGGGTGAACTGATTTTCTGCTCCAGTCAATGTGGACTCACCCTAAACAGAAGTTTGTAGTGGTTGTCTGATCCAGGCAATGTAGGATCCAGTGACAGAGGTGGTTGGGGTGGTTTGTCTCAGTGTTGGATCTTCCTTTAAGAGATGGTTGTGGTTGTTGTCAACACTGGGTAGTGTTGCCTCCTTTCTCATGAAAGGGTTGGAGTTAGTGTCTCCTCTGGCCCAGGGCGGACTCTCAAAACTGTGCACCAAGGAGGCACCCATCATATTGCCCCCTCCCCCCAATCTGTATACCCGACCAGCACTTGGGCGATGGGTTTAGCTAAGCATGGCTGCTGTGTGCTACTGGCCAGTGTAAAGGGTGCCTTCAGATCAGGTATCCTGTGGGTCTTCAATGCGCTCTATTCATGGTGCTTACAGCATCTCTGAAGCCCTGCCTCTCCCTTACAGCTTTCCCACTGTGGCGGAATTTGTTGCTGGTTGAGTCCTGCAGCCATGATTCATTCTGAAAGAGCAGGCATGGTTTACAATGATGCAATCTTTCGACCTGTAGGCGCATGTTCGATACTTTGTTCTCACTCACTTTCTAACTACATTAAGAGGACGCTGCTAAGTTGTGGAATTTCTAAAGGTGAGGTTTACCCACAGCCAGCCCCGAATGGCTTCAGTATGCTTCGGTGCAGACCTCGCTAGGCCTCGTTGGGGCATGCTTCTTCCTGGCCTAACATTTCACTAAGTTGTATTCAGTCAAACCTCATGGGCTCTCCAGGAAATGCAGTACATTAGCAGCCCCCGTGGGCCTTTGTGGTACTTTGTCAGACTCATTAGGGATGAGAGACCTGCCTAAGCCCCAGTAGACCTTCTTACATCTCCATTCAGATGCCTCGGCTGGCCTGACTGCATATGTTATGTTATGCTGCATCTGTTGCTGCCCTGTGCTATCGCAGGACTGATACTCTGCGGTGTACCCTCATGTGTTCCTGTATGTCTCTATGGAGAGTGGGGGGGTCATAGTAAGTCCATGCATCACACCCAATTCTTCCCGCATACAAGTTATTCCTGACAAGTGGTCTCGTCTTGTTGTGAGGATCTCGTTGCTGCTCTTATGCGTAGTAATGTTTATCACATCACATGGGGGATGCACTAACCAATGTGTCAGTCAGAGGTCTTGCCGTGGGGAGCGGGAATTGAGAGCGCAGGATCGCCTGTGGTCCTGATGCTTGAGGAGACATATTTTATGCCCTACAGGGAGGAAAGGTGATTTGTAGTTCTGTGATGTGGCATACTAGGGAATTCCTAAATTTGCTGGCTCGGATCTATGACAGTCCAGTTGTTTTGTGTTGAGGCGCGACTTGTAAGAGTGTGTGAGGTAGGAGGGTGCGAACAGGGCAGTCAGTGTGGCACCCTTTTAGATGATCCCTGGCCTTTCTCATTCCTTGGAGTGCTCGTGTGTTATGCATAGTGCCTCGAAAGGGATCCTTGTGTGAAACCAGCAGCCATTGTAGAGTCAAGAGAGCTGGATTAATGTGGTCCCGGGGTTTAGGAAATAGAAGCCTGGCTACTGGATTTTGGACTTGTAGCAGTTTGATCAGGAGGAATTTCGACGCTTCTAGACAGAGATTGTTCGAAACACCGAGGCAACAGCGTGTAAGGGTAGCTGTTGACCGAACTCTGTAGGGACATCCTAGGTGGCGGAAGACCCATTTTAAGATGATGAGCCTATTCATATAGGCTCTGAATATGCATATTGTATTTTGGATTCAAAGTCTAAAAAGCCTGAGGGTATACCTGATCAGCACAGATGACATACACTACCAACTAGTGTGTAGAGGATTTCTGTTTTGTTTGGAAAGATTAAAGTGATCCAGTCTTTGACGGTGAGAAAGCGAGGTCGCAGTTTTGAAGGTAATTCAGACGGCCCCCTCCCATTTTAGGTCTGGGGCCATATTTTTGACGCTTTCCTCCAGACCTGACTATGCACCACCGACTGTTTGCCAGAATATCGACAATAAAATGCCATCTGAATTAATTATTTTGGCCTGCTTACCATTTTACAATGTTTATTACACAATATTTCTCAGATGTTTAGGGCTTTCCTGTAGCCCATATACCACCGTGGGGGGAGGGAGGTGTCACACAGCTCTAGGCACCGTGTAGTATAAACCAGCTTTCACCAACTGCTAAGGGAGATTAAAATAAAAGAGAGGGAGTTTTTAATTACTCCATTGATATGGAATAAAATGAAGGAATTTTAAAGCGGTAAACAGTTAAAGAACTTTTTTGCTTAAAAAATGAGGATGGTCCCGCCTAAATTGTGTGTTTTGCCAATGCATCTGAGTCTAGTACAGCAGTGGCAGACACTGTCCTTTATGACGAGGAACATGTTTCCCAGTGAACTGTTCACGGGCCAGACTCTAAATTCACGAATGAAAGCCGTACGCCTCCCAGGCGGCAGGCACAGGCTCGCCCATGGTATAATCTTGATAGTGCCAGCCAGTGACTGAAATACCAGCTGGGGGGCTCGACCCTGTTGGTTGACCAGAGGCACAGTCAACATGGCCATCCAGAGATGTTTGACCATTTACGAAAACGGCAAAAAATCGTAGGCACCGCAGAAGTTCTCTCTTTCTATAGGAAATGGCGGCGCTCCCTCCCAGACATGCAGGCTCGCCATGGGCCCTTTGACCCGGAGCATCTACATTGCTTAGGCCTTGACGACGGGAGATAGTAACTAGGCGGAGAAGTTCTGTGTGCGCGCACAGACACATTCCGTCCCACCTTTCTCGCTTCAACTCAGCAATGAACAGACAAGCCAAGGGAAGGACTCCGAATAAATAACTCGACCTCCCCTTTTTTACTTAATTTATTTTTGCACTTTTAGATAGCGCAAACGTGTCTCTTGGGCGTTAGAGCTCTTTACGTAGAGTCAGACGTTACGCTTTTTTCCAGGCAGGAGAAGGGTGAGTGAGTGAGTTGCCAGGAGTGACAGGATGTTGATCTGACTACTGAGGCCAGGAGAAGAACCTGGTTGACCAGTTCGAACGTTGGCAGCTCTAGTCGTTAGGCCACTGGCCCAGTTTACACCTGCGCCAGGAAATGCCAAACCTTCACTAGGACCTCTGGATTGATGAAGTGGTGTGGACCAAATAATATGACGAGGTTGACTAAATTATGCGGCAAGAAAATATAATTTTGCGGCTCATTTTGTGATGGCATTACTTGATTGTTTACATTTTTTTAACACCGAGTATACATTTCACCATATTAGTACCCGTTTAACACCCACATTCAGCAATAAGCAACAGAATGGCGACCAGTCAACTTTTGCGAAGGGCATGCCACTGCTCAGCATCGCGTGTCACAGCTTTTTAAGTAACATTTGATCAACATTGTTTTGTTAAAACTCGGCGGATTGTACAGCAGATTATGAAAATGTGGAAAAAGCAGTAAAACCATAATTATGCGGAAGCGCCGCGGCTGTAAAAACGCATAATTCCAGTGGCCCTGCACTACAAATACTTCTTCGCGCAGGTTTTTGGCGGGTATGTGGGGTTAATATCAAGTTAGAACTTGTCAAGCAGCTGCTCCGAGCCGCAGCCACGGAGGTCAACGTGGGGTCAGAGTTCGGCTCTGGGCCCTGGGCTTCTACTGCCCTGAGCCGGATTCAGGTGACGACGCCGCCTGACCAGCGGGAGTTCGCGAGATAAGCCAATCACTGTGCTACCCCCACAACTCATCGTCCCAGGTAGCCTGTTCGCTTTTGCCAGCCGGAGTGAGTGGCTCAATCCTAGGTGTCACCTTTGTGCCCAAAGCCTTCGCTTTCACTAAGCCTGGCACGTGACCAGATTGTCCACTAGCCCCGTGGCACCCAGGAGACGCTGGCCTGCTAGACAATCCACTCACTCATCAACAGGCCAGAGTATCAGATTGTCTCACTCCACCACAAAAATACAGAAACAAGCAGGCGGCAATGAAAGTGATACTGCAGTGTTTACAAAGCGCATAAGGCCAGCCTTGCGCCGCTTGGAAGATCTGCTAATAGCAGGAGGGTGTGGTTATGAATAGCATTAGAGAACAAGGCGCGGGTCATCGGGAGCTTGGCATTAAGTGTGATAGGAATCAGAAATGAGACACAAAGTGTAGCCAGAGAGGCTCAGGACACAACCAATGGCAGACTCTTGCTTGAATCTGTGACCCGTCGTGACCTTACAAACAATGCTAATCTCGTCACATTGTTTCACAGAACTATGCTAAACAGTGAACTAATACAGGACACATCCTATCTGCCTCTCCTTAGATAAACCTCCCACCAACCTTCGTGCCCCACCCCAGACCTATTAGTTCTCTCCTTTTTACCAAGCCTACATGTCAAGTTCCCGGGAATACCAGTTATTTGCAGGTATATGGCACTGCAAAGCCACTGGACATTCACACCTGAAAAATTCAATCACTGTACATGGGATTATACAAGACACAAATACAACTCACAATATCAAGCAAGAAGTAAAGGCATATTTTCTCCAACGAGCGTTCAGAGATAGGTTACACGAGAGGTTGCAAAGTTCTACACTTGCAACCCCACTATACGGATTTGAAAACCTATGATGTAATTATCGAACCTCCCTAGGCTGGATTAAATAACAAAATTGTCTGTCTACAGTAAGCTGTGTTTACGAATAACGAATGTTCATGCTCTTTTGGGAAAGTTATGAACGCACCCTTCAACTTGCTTCCCCCTCCCATGCATCTTGTGTTGCTTCCGGTCCCCGATGTTGCTTCAACCCCCGCCACCAGTCCCTGCTGTTGCATCCGCAAACTTGCCACCATAGTTGATTCCCCCACCCGTTTTACCTACCCCCCTGGTGATTCCATACCCCACCTGTACTTGCTGCTAACCCCACCCGCTTTGCAATAAAAAAAAACACTTTCTCAGATTTTTTCCCCCCTGATTATTAGTCGATCCGAGTTGAAACAGCCAATAAAAAGGGGGCAAAAGCAGCCACATCACTTTGCAGGCTCGCGCAGAAATTGAATCCAAAGGTGTTTTAGGTTTTGCCTAGCACTAATTCTCTTGTAAACTAAGAAGAAACCTGAAAACGGGCTAAGCCATCCCATAACTTGCCATCACTTACCAATTGGTTGGTTTCAACGTCACTCTCATTTCCTAGCTTCTTGTCACTCAGCACCTACTGCTCACCATTTGCTTCTTCCAAATGTTTCCAGTGTTTCTCTATGTTGTGGAGCATGGACCAAGCACAGTTTTCTGTCTATGGCCTGTGTCTTTCAAATGGCTGCACTCCCCTGTAGGTTCTTTTTAGGTCTCGCCTGTCGATGCGCATGCGCATCGAGCAAGCGAGACTATGGTGGCTTATCCACTCTTTATCCAACTTGCAAGGAATCGTGGCGATTCCTTGCAGTGCACGAGAAATTTAAGCTCCATGCGCATGGAGCTTAAAAGCGCGTGCACATGCCCCCAGCCGCCTGCCTTGCCTACTCTCCCAGCTGGTGCCGCTCCACCCCCTGCGGCATCAAAGGCTTTCACGGCCGGCCGGCCATGCTTTCAGTTTCACGACCGGCCGGCCGTGTGAAGTACATTTCAAAGCCCGCTCTCCCTGCTCCGCCCCCTGCTCCGGCCGAGACGCATTTCTCCTCCCTCCTCCCCCCTCCTGGGTCAGGTTACCCTGCTTTCTCTTTCGCTTTTTTTTCACCCGGTGACATTGTTGCCTTTAGCCCTTCCCTCACCTCCTTAAGCCGTTACTCGTTGCCTCTTACTCTCTCTCTCACACATGCACACTCTTTTGCCCTCTCTCTCGTCCCTCACTTTATGCCTCTCTCCCTCCTTCTCGTTTTGTCTCTCTAAATCTCTCCTCTGTTCTCTCTCTCATCTACTTCTTCTCTGTTCACCTCTCTCCTTGCCGTCTCCTTTGTCTCACACTCTAATATCCTTCACGATAAAGTCTCCTATGCCAGATGCACTTCTCTTTCCCCTTCAGACTGCAAGGGCTCTTTCCCAACACCCCACCCCCACACCTTTACCCCCCACCCTCACCTGTCTTAACTCACTCTCTATTTGATCTTCTTCCTCGTACTCATACACTCGCGTTCATTCCCAACACCCCACCCCCACACCTTTACCCCCCACCCTCACCTGTCTTAACTCACTCTCTATTTGATCTTCTTCCTCGTACTCCTACACTCGCGTTCAGGAGTCTCGCCTTCTCTACACCGCGGAGCTTTCTGTGTCAGTCCAGCCGCTTCTTTCTGTCTTCATTTACTGTCTCCTGCACAAAACGGCTTTCCTCTCATTGGCATTGCTTTTCTGCTCTTTTCAACCTTGGTGGTGCTAATAACTAAGATGGTTGGGGAGAGGGGGTGCGTGAGGAGCACGGCATGCATTTTTTCCCCTTTGAGAGCAAAACCTCTGTGCTGACACTGTGTATGCAACGCATGTTATTTCTAAAGACATTATCAGCCGTAAGCTAACGAATGCCAGCGTAAAGTAAACGCCTCCCTTGTGTGTTCTGTTCACAGTAATCTCTGTTGTATTGATGTAAATATTTAAATAATGGAGAGGGAAGGAAGTCCTAGCCCTACCCCCCAACCACCCCTCCCCCCGCCCCACCCCCGAAGAGCATTTCTAGACTCAGCCCGCCTAACACTAATGCGCCTTTAATTAATCCAACTCAGTTGTAAATTATATAAAATCTACTTCAAATCCTGCCCAAATCGCACTATTTGCATATTTATTGCCTAATGGGGGTAGAAACTCTAGTTATAGTGAGTGAATGGTAAAAAAAAATGCATGATTGACCTAATACTGGCGGGCATTTTACTCTCAATAGGTAGGATATTTTACATTATACACCACTACCTGTAAACAAATGTGACAGAAAGGTAAAATAAAGTCACGTTCCAATTAGGAAAAACATTAGCTGTGTGCAGCCAAAAATCAGTGTTGGCAGGACCTAGGTCACATACTTAAATCTTAGGCTGAACATGTCATCAAGACTCTGTTTTCCCAGTTATGGGCTTTTTTTTACCAGTACTAACGTTCAGATGTATTAGTGCAACCGGCTTACTAGTATCAAATCCCAAGAGTGGAAAAAGTGTTCGGGTGACAAGGAGTCACAAAGGAGCTACTCTGCTATAAAACTCACCCACCCTCACCCTCACTCACCCTCAACCCCTCACTCACCCTCACTCACCCTCAACACCTCACAATGACTCACTCACCCTCACACATCCTCACCCTCACACACCGTCACACACCCTCTGCATAACAACACCTCTCACACCCTCACTCACACTCACACTCACGCAACGTCACACACCCGAAGCCTCACACCCCCTCACTCACACTCACCCTCACACCCCCTAACCCGCACACCGCCTAACGCTCATACCCCCTAACGCTCACACCCCCTAACAATCACCCCCTAACCCTCACCCCTCACTCTCACCCCACACCCTCACCCCCTCACTCTCACCCCACACCCTCACCCCTCACCCTCACCCCCTCACCCTCACCCCCTCACCCCCTCACCCTCACCCCCTCACCCACCCTCAACCCCTCACCCTCACACCCTCAACCCTTCGCCCTCAACCTCTCACTCACCCTCACTCACCCTCAACTCCTCACCCTCACTCACCCTCACTCACCCTCACCCTCACTCACCCTCACCCACACTCACCCTCCCTCAACCCCTCACCCTCACTCACCCTCAACCCCTCACCCTCACCCTCACCCTCAAACCTTCACCCTCAACCCCTCACTCACCCTCACTCTCACTCAGCCTCAACTACTCTCACTCACCCTCAACCCCTCACCCTAACTCACCCTCACCCTCACTCACCCTCAACACCTCACTCACCCTCACCCTCACTCACCCTCAACACCTCACCCTCAACCTCAACCCCTCACCCTCACTCACACTCACCCTCACCCTCACTCACCCTCACTCTCACTCACCCTCAACCCCTCACCCCCACTCACCCTCACTCACCCTCACTCACCCTCACTCTCACTCACCCTCAACCCCTCACCCTCACTCACCCTCAACCCCTCATCCTCACTCACCCTCACCCACCCTCACCCTCACCCTCACTCACCCTCAACCCCTCACCCTCACACAGTGCAATAGGTCTCAGACCATTTCAGTTAGAGCTTTAAGAAATGTTTATGGCTTTTTTTATTTGTAATTCTTTATCATTGGCTACAGGAAACAAAAATGCTAAACATTTACAAAAAAAACCCATAAACAATTCTAAAAGCACTAACTCTAATGGTGCAAGACCTATTGCATTTCCAATGCTTGTTCATATTTTGGCATGCACTCTAAAAAGTGCACGTGTCTGCAGTCCCTCCCAACGTCCACGCTCTTGCCTCAATCTCTCTCCTCACGCTGTCCATTGTGTTGCTGCTCCCTTCCTCATTCCTCGCACCTCTTGTGTTGCTTGCTCTCTGCTCTCCTCCCACTGTCCATTGTGTTTCAACTCTCTCCCTCCTCCCCGCATCTCCCTGCTGTTCCCTTGTGTTGCTTCCGCTGCCCTCGGCCCCCTCTATTGCTTCTCCCTCCCTCCTCCCCTGCACCTCCCTCATGTTGCCTGCCCCCGCTTTTTTTAAGACACATTTCACAGTAGTGTGAGCTGCTGTGCAACATGGCTTAAAGGGGGAAAAAACGCAATTTTGCGGTCAGCGCTGACCGAGTCATAACGCAATTTTTCGTAACTTTAAGCCATGTTGCACAGCAGCACATTATCACCGTGCAACACGTCTAAAAAAACATTAATAAAGCCAATAGATCATCTCTCATAGTTGAAACCTACTGGCTTTGCCAGTGCTTGTTTTTCTCTTATTTAGCCAAACTGTACAACATTGCTAAAACGTATAGGCAAAGCCAAAAAGTCCCAAAGGTGAGATCTGGTCTCTCCTTCAACTTGCAATTGTGTGCAGATAAGGGCAAAGCATTCTTCCAGGGGGGCAGTGACTTTATCAACATATTTCCAGTGGGGCTGATTGCCTTGATCTCCTGTGAACTAGGCGCCCCTGCGATCGGTCCTCATACTCCCCGCTGGACCTACTGTTCACCTGCCTCCCAGCGCTTAAGGGCTCACTGAAACTCTGAAACATGCTCATCCCTTCAAATACCATGCCTAGCAGACACAAACAAGCAATAGCAATTTACATCTTACCTCTGCACCCAGGATAACCCCTCTTCCTGAGTTTTTCTGTCCTATCACAGAAAGTTCCACTTTCCATCTGGAACCATATTCACCAGCTCCTTCAACTATATGAGGTAACATTCTACCAAAAAACGACAAGTGGACCGTGTCCTCCTTAAAGTATCGGACGGCTCATAAGGATCCTCACCATGCCTCAGACTCATGCAGAACTTTCATGCAGAACTGCTACCTCTATTTATGTTTCTGTGAGATTAGTCAGTGGGAGCCGACCCGCAACACCCCTAAAAACCCTGGTATGAGAAAGCTTTGTTCGCACAATACAGATATGTGCCCGTCACATTTGAACTCTTAGGTCTTGTTTAAATTTCCCAAAAAGGGAAAGCTTGATCCTTTTCTACTTTTGCGAGCAGATTAACAAAAAGTTAAGACAACTCCTTCCTTTGCTAATCTCCACTAAGGTTTTGGCTCCAATACAAACCTCTGGAACCAAAGCAATGAACGTGGTCATCGACCAGGCATCTCTACCGAGCTGCTTCATGTATTTAAAAACTACCCAATGTCTGCGTCTCGCTGCATGCCTGATCTGCCTCACTGCCTGTTGTAACTTTTCCACTCATGTGCCTCGTACCCATCCCTTCTAGTCGGCTCGCTAATTCCTCGCAGTAGAAAAAACACGCAAAGGGGGCAGCATAGAGTGCAGAGATGCTCACAACTTGACCACTTCACTAGTCTCTCATTTTTTAACTTTCTTACCCTAACTAGCATCCCATCTTATGCATGTTCACATCATCCTAAGCATCCATAAGAAACCATTGCCACCAAGCAATTCTGATACTGACATCCTTTAAAAACATTGTGCATTGTACGGTACCTCCTCTCTCAAACCAAACAAGCCACTACCAGTTGCCCTTCAACGTGGTTACCATAACCAGCCTCCTCCCCTCGTCTTTTCATTATATGAGATCTAGCTTGTCAGCACAGCTGCCTACACGACGGAATACAAGGAAAAGCACTCAAATGGATCACCTCATTCCTCACCGGAAGAACCCAGAGAGTCCGCCTTCCACCATTCAAATCCGAAGCCACTGAAGTCATCTGTGGCGTACCACAAGGATCCTCACTCAGTCCCACCCTCTTCAACGTATACATGAGCCCCCTTGCGGCCATCGCTCGCCAACACAACCTCAACATCATCTCCTACGCGGATGACACTCAACTGATCCTTTCTCTCACCAATGACCCCAGCACCGCCAAAACAAACCTACACGAAGGAATGAAAGAAGTTGCCGAATGGATGAAACAAAGCCGTCTGAAACTGAACTCAGATAAAACAGAAGTCCTCATCCTAGGTACATCCCCCTCTGCATGGGACGACTCTTGGTGGCCGGAAGCCCTTGGAAAAGCACCCATCCCGACAGACCACGCACGGAACCTAGGCGTTATCCTGGACTCTTCACTCTCAATGAACAGACAAGTCAACGCCGTATCCTCATCCTGCTTCAACATTCTTCGCATGCTCAAAAAAACATTTCGCTGGATCCCCACCGAAACCAGAAAAACTGTCACCCATGCTCTGGTCACGAGCCGACTGGACTACGGAAACACCCTCTACGCAGGTACTACCGCTAAACTCCAGAAGAAACTCCAACGAATCCAAAACGCCTCAGCCAGGATCATATTAGACATCCCACGTAACGAACACATCTCTGGCCACCTGAAAGACCTCCACTGGCTACCCGTCAATAAGAGGATCACTTTCCGACTGCTAACCCACGCACACAAATCACTCTACGACATCGGACCAGAATGCCTCAACTCACGACTGTCCTTCTACACCCCCTCCCGCCAACTACGTTCTTCCAGCCAAGCCCTCGCCACTGTTCCCCGCATCAACAAGACCACCATGGGAGGCAGATCCTTCTCATACCTGGCAGCTAAAACATGGAACTCACTCCCCACCTACCTTCGCCTTACCCAGAACCACCTAGCTTTTAGAAAGCAACTTAAAACGTGGATATTTGACAAGTAAGCGTCCTCCCCTCCCTAAGCGCCCTGAGACCCTCCGGGTATGTAGTGCGCTATATAAATTCTCTGACTTGACTTGACTTGACTTCTGATGCCTATGGAATGCTTACACTTCGATGCAAGCGGCACTGTTTTACATCTCAAAAGAGTCACCATACACTAATTTATTAATCTCTTAGAAGTACTATGTGCAGAAAAACATTTTTGTCTTGAAGTTTCACTGCAGCAGACTTTTACAAAATATTTTACTTAGGCTCTGCCAATGCTTGTTTTCGCTTGCTTACTCTATCAGCAGTCTATAACCCATTTGCCCCATCAAAGGCCAAGGTTTTTTCCCAATAATCACCACACAAGACTGTTTGCTTCAAAGTATAAAGGCCTGCATCCAAAACAATTCCCGTTGAAAAGCATGCACAACTGGCAAATCCACTTTCACTGGGTCTTCAAACCACACCAACAGTGTGAATTGACCTACCGGACACAGCCAATCTCTTTCTCCCTCAAAAGTCCTTTGTATGTACATGGGGGATTCTTTCCAAGTGGGGCAACTGCCCTGCACTCTACAGCTCCATCATCACATCTACTATGCAATCCATAGACACAGGTGTCTGGCCTCCTCCTCCTCCTCCTTGTGGCCTGCTGTCACCACTCTACAGGTGGCCTTCCTCAACTACACCTTTTTCGCCTTCAAGGCTTCTTCCATTGAAGTCATGTTCCTCACTACCTTCTCCTGTGCAATGTGAGCTCAGATTTCTGAGTAAACCTTAATTAGCAGAAAAGGTACCCTTAAAATATCCATTGTCTTTTGTGAAGCCAGCAGATAATCAGGATTCCGTACAACTTGCTGGGCGGCCTGACACAATCTTCTACATTCTTTCAGCACCGCCTTCCTCCTGACAAAAATTCATTCAACCAGCCCATGACTATTACCTATTGATGTAGCAGACAATAAAGCCCACTGAAGGAATGTTTAAAGCCTTTCAGATAGGGTGCTGAAGACAAACCAGCCTATCAGGAGGACCATGTCAGCATACATCAGTTAATTATATTGCAATCCAAGCAAACAAAAAAACACCGGGAGGAACCAACACCAGGAGGAAATCTGACTTGGTAATGTAGTTCATTATTACACCCCTGCTCACCAGTACTTGCTGTACACAGGTATAAACTACCAAAGAGTCGCCCAGCCCTGATAAGTCATCCACCAAATGTCTTTTAGTCACCTTATAACTTTTAAGATACCACCAACTAAAGGATCTACCAATTTCCCGCTCTTTCATCGCCGCATACAACATTTTCGTTGCCTCTCCTGGAATGCCCCTGGTTGACAAGAAATTATCCCCCCCCCCCCCCCTCGCACACATCTCACGAATCCCTTTAACACAAATGGAAAACTGAAGTGGCACCTGCCTTCTCTCCACATTAAGCAGTACTTTGTTATCCCCCACTTTACTCACTTAGTTCCTCTCAGCTTCCTGCCTCCACCACTGTCCTTCACACCTGGAAGCTCTGGGAGATACTAAACATGTGATCCAACCTGTCCCCTTCATGCCATCTTCTGCCAATCTTTTCTGCCTGCCAAGGATACGTTGAATTGAATGTTGCCTTTCTATCCATTCTCTGTCCATTTTTTGGGTAGAATGATCTTTCTTCTTGACTTGATGGGTTCACTCTCTAGGGTCACCCTCGATCCTCTCTCAACCCCTTGCTTTCCCAACCCCTGTTATCATTATCCACTTGCCCAATTCACCTTCCATAAGCCCAGTCACTTGGTCTGCCCACTCTCTAACTACCAGCTTGGTGCCCTCTCCCTCGTGTAGCTCTGATACATCTGCTGTCGGTTTCCCTGGGGCACTGAAAGTCAACTGTATGCCATTATGAATATTGGGAGCCTGCTTCACGGGTGTGCCCTTAGGAGTATACTTGTGATGAGTCAGTGTATCAGTTGGGAAGACATCTCCCCTTTCACACAACGGGGTTAAGATTGGAAAGGCAGAAATATGGTAAGAGAGCGGGAGGAAAGATAAAGAACAGTGAGACAGGGGAAGACAGAGAGAAGACAAAGAGGGACATGAAGATAAAAAGCCACGGGTCCTGATTTAAAGTACGTGGTTAAACAAGAATCTTCAAATTTCTGGAAGTAATGATAAAGAAGGAAACTACACCAGCTGAATTTACTTCACCCTAGTTACAAGATGGTAGAGGAAATTACAACAGTTGATTGTTGTGATATATATATATATATATATATATATATATAATATATATATATAATTTCAGCCTGAAATTGCAGGCTCTTTAGCTACAGAACTTTAACTCAGTCCACTAGCCTTCATGCACAATGTGAGTGTCAGATTTCATATTTAACTGAAACTTATGCTTAACCCCTTCACTGCGGCGGCTATTCCGCCGCAGTGCTAAGGGGGCGGGGCGGCCGCACGGCGGCCGCATGCTGGTGAGCGGTTCCGTCATGGCCCGCCCCGCTCAATAGAACGTTCGGCGCATCCGCGGAATTAGCGCTGGGCGGGCCATGACGGAACCGCTACGTCATCAGCACAGTGCCACCGCAGCTGATGACGGAGCGGTTCCGTCATCAGCAGAGAAGGGGTTAAGTTGCTGCCTGAGGCCCCAGAATGTTAGGGCTGCCTATCATGAGGGAGAGCTCTGCTGCCTGAGGCGTACGACTGCCGGCTGATGGCCAAGCTTATATATTTTGCATCAGCTGAGCGATCACTCAGCTATACCGTGTCAGAATCTGTAAATTCTCTACGGCCGCATAGATCACTTTTCCGGACTTCGTGCTTTGTTCCACTTGAGGGAAACTCTAGTGTCCAAAGCAAACATCTGTAAGATCTCTGAAAACTTAAAGTTCAGCTATTGAACGTCAAATCCTACACTTCTGTGTCACTTTGAGGGTTGCTCTGCTATGTGAAGTCTCAGACTGTATGATGTGTGAAACGAAGAAAGCTAAAGCCTCTGAGATCTGTGTATTTTATGGCATGCTACCTGAACCGTGTAGTAATTTTCTAGCATTTGTTGTGTGCCCTTTACAGTTATAGAATACTCACTGACCAGAGTAAAAGTGGTCTGTTAATATTACAAAGTAGCCTGGAGCGCACCAAAGAAAAGGTTAAAGTCCAAAGTAATCATATCAGTAACTTATAAACTACCCACAAGGGATACAGTGGGTCAAGTTTTCCTTTCATTCAACTCCTGTAGAAATCTTGTTTCAAATAAAACCAGTGTCCATAGCTGATGTAGCGGCATATATACTAGACTTCATTCATAGTCAAAATCAGCAATATAATACTGCAAACATAGGTAGATGCAGTCGATGACTCCTTAAGAAACAGTTTGTAATTCTGTGACCAGTTGTCTATACAGTTGAAGACCTCTAAAACGGATAATACAGCCAACACGTTTCTTGAGGACTTGCATTTATGTGATGTGCTACAGGTTACTTCGTAGTTACATTGAGTGTGGTGTTCAACTGCACTCTGGCTGCACTCTTTAGTTAGCACCGGTGCCCCCTCACATACACAGTTCCTCTGTTACTATACTTTATGTTCTTCTCTCTACTGCCTTGCATTTGATGGGATGTGCGGTTAACAATGCCCACTGCTACTAATTGTAAAGTTGGTCTGTTAATATTGTATTTGTATTAGTTTCATATTCTTCAGAGGTGACTGATACTGGATCGCTTCCGGCAAAGCTAGAAGTGACTAATGTATTGTTTATGAATGGATTATATTTTATAGTGGGTCAACTTCAACATAATCCTCTTATGGAGCTGTGTGGATCAGTTTGTGTAAAGATGTGTCTGTGCCACAGGAGCTTGTTGTTTGTTTTGTTCTGCAGGGGGCTTAAGGTTGTCAACTACTCCGCTTCAGGTGGCAATAAGGTGTCAAGTCGTCTTTTAAGATGATGTGCCTGTGATGCAATGCTGTGTGCAAGTAGGTGTAATTTATTGAGTTAACTTCTTCAAAATTGCTGATAGGTATATTGGTGAGGAAGTGAAATGTGCTTTTGAAGTGAAAACGCGTACCCAAGTATACAGATTTTATGGCAACTGGCTTTTTGAATGCCTAGTCTATATTTGCAATGCACAAAAGTATTGAGTATTATGAACTGTAATCCATGCATTGTGATCCCTAGTGAGTCACCAGGGAAAGATGAGGGCTGTGGAGCATTCCTCCATTTTTGCGATTCGCAGAGCAATGCACAAATACCCTGTAATCCTTTTGGACCTGCTAAGCATGACATTTTAAGCGCCTACCCTACACTGTATGCAGGCTGCAGCATCAGCAGGTGAAGATTGGGATCATATGGACCGGTCACTCAATGCTGCATTCACAATGAGCCTTCTTAGGTCTGAGGTTTGGCAGGGCAGATGTCAAACAGACCGATTGCTAACAATATACATAGAGTAGGCATTGTGTCTTCCACTTTCAACGAGTGGCTTTCTTTGAACAGTCAGTGGCTTCAGGCTTTGTCAATTCTTGCTCAACCTAGTAGAATATTTATAACTCAACTAATGCTATTGGCTGTTTCGGTGTATCCTTTCGCTTCCACTCAAGTCCTTGCAATGAACTGCATGAGTGACTTCTTTACATCAATTGTCCTCTCTTTCCACTCCTGCCTGCTCCGTCCTATGTGTTTGTCTATTGTCCTGATGATTCATGCGTTAGCACATTAAACACACTGGTGGCTTTGCCAAGGCATGTTTGGTATCATTACCTAAGACCCTTAGAAGGGAGGCACAGGTGATCCAATGCAGGGACATTTTATATGCAGATGGAGGGAAGGAGGTCTGTTGTCCATTGCAGGACTCCATCCCCACATTCTCATCTTACCACAAGAAGGGAGCCGCAATAAAAGTATTTTATCATTAATATTCAAGAGAAGGGACTATTGTGTGTTGCCAAAAACTCTTTTGCGGTGCGTGTGCTTTGAGCACCCCTCACACAGCAAAGGTAGAGGTTGATCACAGAGCATGCAAACATTTAGCTGTGGACAGTCTGCTTTGTGCATCATGCATCGCTCTCATAACTATGCAAAACAGATCCTTTTATTGAAGATTGTATCAGCACTCTGACAGGGTATATACGTAGACTAAATAAATACAAAACAATTCAATAAGAGGAGGCAGTCCCTGTCCACTGGGGTCTGGACTCAGTGCATTCTCTGCTGTAACTTAAGTCTGGGCTGCAAAAATATTTCCCAGCTGGGTCTGAACAGGGACAGGAAATTTGAAGATTAGTCCCCAGACAGGAGAGACAGACTTGAGCAGACATTTAATTCAAACCTTGGCCATGACCCCAGACTGCCAGGAAAATCCCTGAGGGATCCAAGGACAGTGACTTGTTGAGAGGCGGAAGCGTTCGCTGGTGCCGCATGCATCCTCTGGGAGACGGAAGCTTGCGCTGGTGCCGCGTGCTTCCTCTGGGAGACGGAAGCTTGCGCTGGTGCCGCGTGCTTCCTCTGGGAGACGGAAGCTTGTGCTGGTGCCGCATGCATCCTCTGGGAGGCGGAAGCTTGCACTGGTGGAGCATGCTTCCTCTGGGAGACGGAAGCTTGTGCTGGTGCCGCATGCTTCCTCTGGGAGACGGAAGCTTGCGCTGGTGCTGCATGCATCCTTTGGGAGGCGGAAGCTTGCACTGGTGCAGCATGCTTCCTCTGGGAGGCGGAAGCTTGCGCTGGTGCCGCGTGCTTCCTCTGGGAGAGGGAAGCTTGCGCTGGTGCCGCATGCTTCCACTGGTAGACGGAAGCTTGCACTGGTGCAGCATGCTTCCTCTGGGAGGCGGAAGCTTGCGCTGGTGCCGCATGCTTCCTCTGGGAGAGGGAAGCTTGCGCTGGTGCCGCATGCTTCCTCTGGGAGACGGAAGCTTGCACTGGTGCCGCATGCATCCTCTTCTATGTGTCATGCCTGTTTGCACTTCTGCTGGCCATGTTGTACTTGTTTGGTGTGTGATGGATACTGCAAATGTCCCTACAGGGGTGCGGGGTATCCATGTTTCAGTTTGAACAACAGAAGCGCCTGTTTTTAACAGCGCTTTGAAACAGCACAGAGTGGGCAAAACTCTGCGAACTCTGCCTGTGGAGCGGAATTCTTCACCCACCCCTACTTATTTCTCTACCTGACCCACAAAAAGGACATTTTGAAGTTAATACATCACCTGGACAGAAACAGCAACATCAAAACCTCCTACTAAAAATATGTATGCTTAATCTCCTCCAAAAAGGACGTGACACCAAATTGCCCATTGAAATACCCTTATCCTCAGAGCATTGTCACTCAAACTGCATGTCAATGAGACTGAAATCCATCTGGAATATCGTTTTTATGTTTTTACTTCAGCATTTCCGTACATGCCTGCACAAGTTCCACTGCCTCATCCATGTTTGCGTAGACCACCACGCACTCCTCCTGTTAGTGACAGGTTATCCCCACACCCCTTGCCAGGTTATGTATATCAGCCAATATCCCTTTTCTGTATTGTTGCAGGCAATACCACCAGCAGTAATGCAATGAAATCATAAAGTAAACTTACACCAAACTCGAACCACTACTCCCTTCTCCAGCTTCCACCTACAACTTCTTGCATTTCCTTCACAAATCTCAAATTGTCCCCTCACCTCCCGTTGTAGGCCATTCTACATCACAACATCCTGAAAGAATGTTTGCCCCTTCTCTTTCTGAATTGTGACCTACATTTAGAATTCAATCTCCTAAGACCTAACCAGTGTCAAAGTGTTTCCTCATAACCCCTCCCTGCACACCCCATCCTCTTCCATGTTGTGTGCTGAGCTGTGCCACCTAGCACAACGCACAGAATGAGTGGGAGTTTAGCACTGCACTCTGATAAATAACATTGCACATTTGGAGCAGAGCTGTCTCAGGTTTTGGGGCATGGAACGTAAAGCTCTCTCCTGACAATCCCATCCCTGCCACCATGCACCCTCTTCCATCATTGTACCTGGGTCTATGATCAGTGTGTACACCTCAGCTCTACTTTTAAAGCTGCCTGGCCCCTCATATGCTCTAATTTAGCTTCCACAGCATCTGACTGAACCTCCATATTCCCTGGCTTCATGGTGGCCCCTCGGCCACATAGGAGGCATTCAATCCTATGGCATACTTGAGCCCATTGCCACTCCATACAGCATGATCTCGTTTTGCACTACCTCACTGCTTTAGTTTCCACCCCTTCTGATGGGGATGTTCATTAAAACGCACCAGGCCCTAACTTAATGGTAAGGTAAGGTAATGTTTATTATATGCTTAGTTAATAAAAACCAATAACTTAATGGGGCAAGTCACCTAGACAGATCCGCTGTTCCTTTCCAACTTAAACACCACTCCAGCCAGTTGTTCATTTGTTTCGTTTTCTCCTTGACTCCATACGTTCCCGCTCCAACAGGGTTGCCACCTTTCCCAGAGAAAAATACCAGATCACGTTTTAAAAAGGGCAGGACATAATACTTAAATAGGACTGTACATGAAATTGCATGCAAGAATTTTTTTTCCACATGGCCTTCTGTTTATGTTCACTTTAATTATCAGTCAAGGAGCTTTAAAGCAGCTCTAGAACATATTTTAAAGTGCTTTCTTCTTATGTTTAATTTTTAAAGTGTGTACTGATAAGGGGGAAAAATACCGACCATAAGTGATTTTCCGAATTTTTGAACAGGTCTGGACAATAAAATAATGGTCATACTGTTAACAAACATCTGGATGGCAACCCTACCTGCCCCACGTCGTATGCCCTTTCACACACCCCCAACACTCTGAAGCTGTATTGCTTCACCTCACCACGGCCATCCTTTCTCCCATCAGCCCTGGGCGGGACAACTTAATCAGTCTAGCTCTGGCTTCTCCAACGAGTACCTCGTGAGCTACTTACTGGTAGCTCTCCAGTCGTGAGCTACCTACAGGTAGCTCTCCAGCTACCTTTAAGTAGCTCTCCTGTGTGTAATCCAGTGTATTGAATTAGCAACTTTTGCTTGATTGAATTAATATATGTACACCAACATTGAAAATTATGTATTTTAAACTAAAATATCAGTATTTTCAGAATTCATAAGCTGATATTTGGAGAAAGACTGTTGATTTTCTGAAATATATTTAAAGCTGACATTTCAGTAATAACAATCAAACAGTGTTGGGGAGACTATTACTAACATTATAAACTTGGTTCCAGGGACACTGCATTTATGGCTTTTATGTATTAACCTTTTAGAGGCATTTCACATTGACAGCATTTATTTACACTTTTGCTCACAACTCTGCCTGATGCACGGAGGAGATCAATGCTAGTAATCATACAAAAGGTGGCCACTAATGTAATCTTGTCTGATATGGTTACTACTACTTTCTAATAATAGTCTTAACTCAGGAGGATTTTCAGTGAATACAAGTAGCTCTTATTACAGACAAGGTTGGAGATACTTGGTCTAGCTAACAGAACCTCGAGGGCTGTCTCAGGTTTCCTTTTTGGCCAAAAGTGGGTTGGAACTCTGACCCTCAGTTTATACTCAGACTGATACTACCATGATAGGTCCCAGCGCCCCAGCATCACCGATCAGCACCAGCCAAAAAAGAGGAACCAGCCACCAACACCTGCTATTGTGAGAAGTCACAGAGGCTTGAAGCTTTTCTGTCACAGCTCCAAAACACTTAGAGACCCACGCTAAGTCACTAAGGACCATGGTTCATACAGACTGCACTGACCACCCATTGTTCCTAGAGAGAGATGTGGCTGCCTTAAAAGGCCTACCCTGGCCATGATTTATTGTTAGTTATTGAAGCTTCTGCTGTTATTGCCAAATCATTCCTGTAAGTGAAGGAAGCTTGCATTGCTGCTACACTGGTTTTATAGTTGCCAAGCAACCCAGTGTCATATATAACCCCTTGCCAGCCCACACTTCGAAGTCAGGTGCTGATGCAGGGCTCATCCAGGTTTCTGTGAGGAAAAATAGGTCCAAGGTGGTGTTGTGCAGCAGGTCCCAGATCTCTGTGGAATGTTTGGTGAGAGAGCGGGTGTTGAGAAGCATGAATGTAAGTGCAGAGTGTTGTGTGGGTGGTTGCAGGAATGAGTAGGGTGTTGGGTGCTTCTTGTGCTGAGAGTGTTGGGTGTAGGTAAGTGCATGAAAACTTGCAGGAAGTTCACAAGAATGCTCCCTCAATGCTTTGTGGTGTAGCAAGGCAGCAGCGTGGAGAGAGGCAGCCAGAATTGAGGACATGGAGGGTTGCAGCGGGGTAGCAGTGGGAGGGGGGCAGCGTTCCTGGCGCTGGTCGAAATCCAGGGGATGACAGGCATAGACCAACTTGCCTTTGGTGCACCCCCAACACAGTTGCGCTGCAACCCCATTAAGTAGGTCCTGGGAGGTGGAGAATTTACATCACTGCCTGGAAAGAGGGGATGATGGCAAATACAGTTATGCCATTTCCTGTGCTGATGGATGATGGGAAATCCAGTGATGTAAATTCCTGTGCAGATGGATGGTATGCAATCTAGTGATGTCACTGCAACTCTGGTCTCTTTCATTGTCCTGTTAGTTTGTTTACTCTGGGCTTGTTTCATCTTGCACCTGAATTGGTAGAGACCTTCGAATACACACACCAGACACCTCATATCACTCCAGCGCACATACAACCGAACACATACATGAAAGATGAGAAATATCCCAACCACACTGTTGATCTAACTCAACCAGAAATCAGATTTCAGCATATGATAGAATCCTCAAGACCAGGGCACAACGTTTCCTGAACGCCCAATGGCATTTCAGGGCCAAAAAATTGGCAGAACGTGCAATACATATCTCTGATAACATAACACAATGTATCACTCTTATTCACGTAGAGTGGTACTCAGAAACCCTCTTTAGTGCCTTGTGTTTCAATCGCTTGTATTGTTCTGCACCCGGATATGGCTGCTTCATTATCTTGTGATGCTCTTATGGTAGCGTGCTTTAGTTGCTGTCTGCTTGTGTGCTGAAGGAGTCATTAGACAAACAACTCTAACTATCTATAGAAGGCTAAGTACATCTCTTATCTCAGCAATATGGGTTGGTGAGGGTGCTCCCGATCACACACCTGCTACAGTATTGACATTCACGCCCAGGTAATCAACGCCAGTACGACAAGGCACAGGACATCTGCTTATAAGGGCAGAAACTCCGCTGATAGCTTCTTTACCACAAAGATGTTGTTTTTTCCTCTATTTATTGCTACAGTGAAATGAAATTGAAATTAATGAAACTGAATATTTATAAAGTGCGTGGATACTCACCAGGAGTGTCCCGGCGCTAATCTCAAAACTGAAGCTTCCTGAAGAATCACCCCACCAGTAGCACATCTTTCTCCTTTTAACTTTCCTCTCAGATAATGTGAAATATTTCAATGACATCTTTCGGAAGCATAGCTCCACACTAGTTTATAAGACATAACAAAATCATACAGACCCCAAACAACCTTTTGGTACTTAAAATGTATATTCAAAGCATCAATATACGGGACACACATGAATACATGAATAAAAGAGCCACCTGTAAAGTGCACAGCTACCTGCAGTTGAGCAATTGTTAGACAAAAGGCTCGGTTGAGGTGGTCATGAAATATGTTTTTTAGTTGTTTCCAAACATTAAGATGATTTTGAGTCAGTCACGGAGAGAAAAGCTAAAAATGCCAGAATTTGGTAGTGACCTCTGTAGGAAAGTCCCCCTTTTTGACATGATCACCCCCACTTTATGCTCGGTATTTGATGTGATTTTGACTGGAAGTGCATTAGGTCCCCGCTAACTAGTTCCCCAGTGCCACATCTCTTTCCCAAAACTGAACAATTGTTTCCCCCAATTGGCAATACCTTGAGCACTCTGTAAGTCCCTAGTAAATGGTACCCCCTGGTAGCTAGGGCCTGAGGTACTAAAGAAAGTCTATCAGGGCTGCAGCATGAATTGTGCCACCCTAAGAGACCCCTCACCAAACACATGCACGCATTCCACTACAGGCTGGGTGTTTTGGTGCAGACGGAAAACATGACATGGCACTCATCCCTGGGTGCCATGTCCCATTAACACTGCATGTAATATTTGTAAGTCACCCCTACAGCAGGCCTTACAGCCCTAAGACAAGGTGCATTTTTTGGATGTGAGGGCATATCTGCCTGATCAGATATGCCCCTGTGCTGGGTAGTCCCATTACAGCAAGTGCAAGTGAGCAGGGAAGCCATTTTAAAACATGTGCCGTACACTGGCGTAAACAAGTTCCCCAGCTACATGATAGCTTCAATGAAAATAGGGATGTTTGAAATCAAACATCTCGTATCAATAAACTCACACTGATTCCAGTGTTGGATTTAATAATATACGCACCCAGAGGGCACCTTAGAGATGTCCCCTCAAAACCTACCAGCCACTGGTGTGTTGACTGACTGGTTTCTGTCAGCTTGCCACCGGAGATGGGTTTCTGACCCCCGAGGGTGAGGGCCTTTGTTTTCAGGAGGTCAGAAACAAAGCCTGCTCGGGAAGAGGGTGCTCACACCCCCTCCCACAAGATGACCTGCTGATTAGCATTCCCAGGCAGGGGAGCATCAAAGACAGTACCACCTTTGAAATGCGAGGTGGGCTTCCCTCACAGGAGAAGAAGCCAACCCCCTTTGTCCAAAGCCCTCTGACAGCTGGACATGCTGAACAATTAGCTAGTCAGGTAGGCGTGCCCACCCCCAGGGTAGTGCCACCCTTAAGGAGGCCTAACCTGAAGTGGACAGATCTTTTCAGAGTTGCCCATCTTTGTGGTGGCAAACGTAGGAATTTTGGGACAGGTTTATGCCCACTTCCCACAGGAAGTGGTCATATTGGGCATGTAGTGACCCCAGGATTAGGTAGCCTATTGGCTACTACTCTACACTCCCCTAACACCACTAAATTAAATATTTTGCGAAGCCCCTGGTGCCAGAAAAACAGATCCTGCTGACCTGAAAGAAGAAGACAGATGTGAAGGGTTGCACTGAGCAAGAACAGAAGACCAAACAACTGACTTGGACTCCTGCCGGCCTGTCTGCACACTTCGACAATTGCAGCAAAATATGACTTGTCCTGCAGCTGCTGTGTCTCCAAAGCCTGGGAGACCTGCCAGCACCTCACTCAGGAACCAAGAACTCCAGCGAAGCAGCAGACCCGTTTCCCTGCATCCTGCAGGCCCCAAAAAGACCTGAGAGGATTTAAAAACCGAAAAAACCTAACGTCTAAGGACAGCACTGCATCCGTCACTCTAAGCCCGAGTTGAATGGGCTAACAGTGCCAGCTGGTCCCCCAGCCCTCCACTGTGGTTTCATCCTCCTGAACTCCCCAATGTCGCCTGTTGCCTGTTGCCTCTACTGTGACTGCTCCCGGTTAGGTAAAACCCAATGCCTAAAGACACCTCTGCACCCATTACCCCTGGGCCCTGGAGAAGAGGACCAAAGGTGTCCCTACATCCCTGAGCATCATGAGGCCTGAGGCCCCCTGTTGGTTCAGTGTGACTGGCCTCCAAGTCAAAGCATGTAACCTCTTTACGCGTAGACCAATCACATAGATTAACATTGGGCACCCAACTCTGTTCTGCATCCCTGCACCCAGGTGCACCCAGGTGCCCTAGTGCAGGTGGTGGCGTTCTGCTGATGCTGCCCTGGACCTTGTCCACCACTCACCTTAAGTCCCGGAGGTAAGTCCTGTGAGTCGCTGTACTGTACCTGAATGCTGCACTTGCTTTTCCTCCCCATATGATAACATTGCAGCTGCAGCTAAATGCACCCTCCCATAGGAGAATATTGCAGCTTCTGAGATATGCGGCAAGTGTCGACTTTTGAATGCAAAAGTATTTCTACTGAATGTACCTACCTGGTCGTAGTGATTCTGGTGCCTAAATATATATTTTGGTGTGGCTCTCCTTATTGAGTCGTGTGCATCATTTATTGACTACCGTGTGTATTTGCAGATGTCCAACACTCCTCTCTGATAAGCCTAAGGCTTCCCTACCACACTACTCCGTAAAAGAGCACCTTGGCATTGCTAGAGCAAGCCCCTGTCCACTAGTAAGGGAATGCCTGAACTCTTTGCACGGTATACCATATAAAGAGCCAACTTCTTACAATGATTAAAATGCCCCGCTGCCAACATGAGCTTAACAATATTTAGATCCTATCAGAATGACCCTCTAGAGAGAGCACAGTGTCCATTAAAGGTGATAGTGACAAAGCAGCTGCGTAAGAAGAAGTAGCTAAGCTGGGCCAATGGCAAATTTACAGAGCTTGAAGGCAACACATTTGGCTATTTGGACCAATGAAGGTGCGCAAGATGGGAGGCACTTAAGTTGCAGCACTGCAGCAGAAGAAGATTTAGAAAATTTTGTTTACATTGTTCTGAAGAGTTTGGAGCCTGAAAAGGAGGAATTTAGCACACCTATTGTCCAGCCCTAACAGTCCTCCTGGTATCCACACGTAGAAAGCTGAAAATCTTCAAAAGCAGGTGGAGGCAAATCTGTTGACCTTGGAGGATCATGAAGAAGCCTTAATTAAAAAAATATATATACCCAGGTTCCACACCTTTGTGGCAGGAGTCGGCAATTCACGATCGTCAGTCAACCCCCAAACGTCCAATAAAATAGAGAGTAGACCTTCAAGAATGTGCACATTAGCCCTATCACAAATAAGCTTCAGAGAATTATTTTGCATTCATGGAAAGAAGGAAGTCATACATGGATGGAGTAAAGAACTCAATTTTGGCAGGGTCCCCACCCAGGTGGATGACGTCTTGCATTTTCTGTGTCTAGGTGAAAATCAACAAGAATAGGTGGATAACTGCAGGTAGAAGATCGATTTGATTTTAAATTTATAAAGAGCGGCAATTACCCAAGGGCATCAAGGCGCTATAGATCACTGTCTGGAAGAGGTCCACAGGTACACCAGCTTCAGAAGGAACATTACACGGAGAATAGCCATGTCTCAAGAGCCTTCCTAAAGGGCAGGAGCTGAGGGATGGCCCTTATATTTAGTGCAAGGGAGTTCCAGAGTTTGCTTGCGGCCGTTGAAAATGCTCCATCCCCCCATTTCTGTTTTTTTTGGTTCTCGGTACCGCGAGCAGCAGTTGAACAGATGACCGTAGAGGTCTGTCTAGGGAATGCCAACTGAACATGGTTTTTAATCTTGTTGGATATGGAAGATGGAAGAGTGGGCTTAGAGAGGAGCCTCGCAGGTACTCCACAGTCAATGTTTTGATCAGTGGCTCGAAATGTCTCACATCAAACATTGTCATGACACATAATGATGAGGCACACTAGTTATGTGAACATATATATGTGATACTCTCAATGACATAATAGTAAGCGTCACCATTACTCTTTGCCAAGAATTAATTACCACATTTTGTTTATTTTTCCTCGGTAGTCATTCCCAAATCATCCCACACACATTCCTCTGGCGGTCACAGTTTGTGGCCTCCACCCAATATTCATTTGTGGTTATTGCTCTCTTGGAAATGTTATCATGTTAGTGGGTTTATTGGTTAAACATTTTCGAGCATAGTCACGGCGATCAGACTATGACTGGCAGAATTTCATAAGCTTCCGTGTCTGCAATAGGATTTGTTAGATTGCGCCATGATGAGCATCAACCTCAGTCTTGAGTCTGGGCGCGTTGCGGTAACATTTTGGGTTGCTAATTTCAGAAATTATTTGCAAGTGCTCTTATCCTCCACATTGCACCAATAAACCTTGTTTTGGGGTTACTCTGGCATTATGACATGTCCTGGTGCGCACTGAAGTCGTCCTTCATTTCTCTAGATGTACCTTCTAGATTGGTGCAACACTGGTTCTGTTAATGTATTTTTTATTTTTAGGGGAATTTTATATAGCACGAACTCGATCTGAAGGTATCAGGGCGCTTTACATGAGCGCCAGTTGGTACGGAGGGACACATCCATTTTTGTTTGGAACGGGGAGGGACGGTGAGAGTCCTCTCCAAGACTCAAACCTGGTTCCCCAGCTCTAATTTTACACTGGGCTCGCACTGGCATTTCCTGGTATTTCGTGACCACACGTCTCCTTCCATTCAAATCTGGGAAACCTGATGCTTATATGTTTCGGCCGTGTTTCAAGTTTTTAGCGTTTTTATATTTGAAGTTTTGGGACTTTTTATGTGTCGGTTCGTACTGCACTATCACAAGCGATCTCACATTGGTTTTCGTGCTGTCCCATTCACTTTTACACATTTAAGTATGGAGTCAGTCTTTTAACTTATGACAAATGTTTTTTTCTCCACTGCATGCCTATTTTTACTTAGATAATTGTATGCTGTGTAAAGTTTTATGGGTAAAAGGAAACATATGCTGCCAGACAACGGAACACACATGTCAGGAAGAAGACACAGAGAAGAAATTATTCGATCAACGCTAAAGATTAGAAATGTCAGCATACCCACAATAATTGTGAATTGTGCACCTTTTCCAGTTGAACTGCACCTGTGTCAAGCGTTGGAGGACTGACACGGCGCTTTGTGTTGTTGCTGAAGCGCATTTGTAAGCGCTAATTTCCGCCGGACCCGCTCCGCGGGTCCCGCTTCACCGGAGAAGCTCCCTGCTATAACTGACATCTGAGGACTAAGGGCTCGAGGCAAGTAGGGCTGCGAGCGGGCAGACTGCTGGACTCCAACTCCCAAGAGTCCCAGCAGCTGCCTCACCGATCCCACCTGGTGACGCTCTCCCTCAAGGCCACGCCCCCTTCTTTCCAGCAAAAGGCGCCGGATTTCCACTAACAGCGGATACCTTTCTGCACCTTTTCCAGTTGAACTGCACCTGTGTCAAGCGTTGGAGGACTGACACGGCGCTTTGTGTTGTTGCTGAAGCGCATTTGTAAGCGCTAATTTCCGCCGGAGAAGCTCCCTGCTATAACTGACATCTGAGGACTAAGGGCTCGAGGCAAGTAGGGCTGCGAGCGGGCAGACTGCTGGACTCCAACTCCCAAGAGTCCCAGCAGCTGCCTCACCGATCCCACCTGGTGACGCTCTCCCTCAAGGCCACGCCCCCTTCTTTCCAGCAAAAGGCGCCGGATTTCCACTAACAGCGGATACCTTTCTGCACCTTTTCCAGTTGAACTGCACCTGTGTCAAGCGTTGGAGGACTGACACGGCGCTTTGTGTTGTTGCTGAAGCGCATTTGTAAGCGCTAATTTCCGCCGGACCCGCTCCGCGGGTCCCGCTTCACCGGAGAAGCTCCCTGCTATAACTGACATCTGAGGACTAAGGGCTCGAGACAAGTAGGGCTGCGAGCGGGCAGACTGCTGGACTCCAACTCCCAAGAGTCCCAGCAGCTGCCTCACCGATCCCACCTGGTGACGCTCTCCCTCAAGGCCACGCCCCCTTCTTTCCAGCAAAAGGCGCCGGATTTCCACTAACAGCGGATACCTTTCTGCACCTTTTCCAGTTGAACTGCACCTGTGTCAAGCGTTGGAGGACTGACACGGCGCTTTGTGTTGTTGCTGAAGCGCATTTGTAAGCGCTAATTTCCGCCGGACCCGCTCCGCGGGTCCCGCTTCACCGGAGAAGCTCCCTGCTATAACTGACATTTGAGGACTAAGGGCTCGAGGCAAGTAGGGCTGCGAGCGGGCAGACTGCTGGACTCCAACTCCCAAGAGTCCCAGCAGCTGCCTCACCGATCCCACCTGGTGACGCTCTCCCTCAAGGCCACGCCCCCTTCTTTCCAGCAAAAGGCGCCGGATTTCCACTAACAGCGGATACCTTTCTGCACCTTTTCCAGTTGAACTGCACCTGTGTCAAGCGTTGGAGGACTGACACGGCGCTTTGTCTTGTTGCTGAAGCGCATTTGTAAGCGCTAATTTCCGCCGGACCCGCTCCGCGGGTCCCGCTTCACCGGAGAAGCTCCCTGCTATAACTGACATCTGAGGACTAAGGGCTCGAGGCAAGTAGGGCTGCGAGCGGGCAGACTGCTGGACTCCAACTCCCAAGAGTCCCAGCAGCTGCCTCACCGATCCCACCTGGTGACGCTCTCCCTCAAGGCCACGCCCCCTTCTTTCCAGCAAAAGGCGCCGGATTTCCACTAACAGCGGATACCTTTCTGCACCTTTTCCAGTTGAACTGCACCTGTGTCAAGCGTTGGAGGACTGACACGGCGCTTTGTGTTGTTGCTGAAGCGCATTTGTAAGCGCTAATTTCCGCCGGACCCGCTCCGCGGGTCCCGCTTCACCGGAGAAGCTCCCTGCTATAACTGACATCTGAGGACTAAGGGCTCGAGGCAAGTAGGGCTGCGAGCGGGCAGACTGCTGGACTCCAACTCCCAAGAGTCCCAGCAGCTGCCTCACCGATCCCACCTGGTGACGCTCTCCCTCAAGGCCACGCCCCCTTCTTTCCAGCAAAAGGCGCCGGATTTCCACTAACAGCGGATACCTTTCTGCACCTTTTCCAGTTGAACTGCACCTGTGTCAAGCGTTGGAGGACTGACACGGCGCTTTGTGTTGTTGCTGAAGCGCATTTGTAAGCGCTAATTTCCGCCGGACCCGCTCCGCGGGTCCCGCTTCACCGGAGAAGCTCCCTGCTATAACTGACATCTGAGGACTAAGGGATCGAGGCAAGTAGGGCTGCGAGCGGGCAGACTGCTGGACTCCAACTCCCAAGAGTCCCAGCAGCTGCCTCACCGATCCCACCTGGTGACGCTCTCCCTCAAGGCCACGCCCCCTTCTTTCCAGCAAAAGGCGCCGGATTTCCACTAACAGCGGATACCTTTCTGCACCTTTTCCAGTTGAACTGCACCTGTGTCAAGCGTTGGAGGACTGACACGGCGCTTTGTGTTGTTGCTGAAGCGCATTTGTAAGCGCTAATTTCCGCCGGAGAAGCTCCCTGCTATAACTGACATCTGAGGACTAAGGGCTCGAGGCAAGTAGGGCTGCGAGCGGGCAGACTGCTGGACTCCAACTCCCAAGAGTCCCAGCAGCTGCCTCACCGATCCCACCTGGTGACGCTCTCCCTCAAGGCCACGCCCCCTTCTTTCCAGCAAAAGGCGCCGGATTTCCACTAACAGCGGATACCTTTCTGCACCTTTTCCAGTTGAACTGCACCTGTGTCAAGCGTTGGAGGACTGACACGGCGCTTTGTGTTGTTGCTGAAGCGCATTTGTAAGCGCTAATTTCCGCAGGACCCGCTCCGCGGGTCCCGCTTCACCGGAGAAGCTCCCTGCTATAACTGACATCTGAGGACTAAGGGCTCGAGGCAAGTAGGGCTGCGAGCGGGCAGACTGCTGGACTCCAACTCCCAAGAGTCCCAGCAGCTGCCTCACCGATCCCACCTGGTGACGCTCTCCCTCAAGGCCACGCCCCCTCCTAAGGTCAGTCAATAAATAGAGTATCTGTACTCCGCTGCGCGGGAGCGCGCGGGTAGCGCCCGGGAGAAGCCCGGGACAAGGGCGGGCCCTCTGAGGCCCTCAGAGGCACGAGTAGGCCAGGCTAGGCCCACTCCCTTAGCCCCGGTACGTCACACTTCAATCCAAACTACCTGTGAGACCGCTCTTATAGCCAGTTTGCAACCGGGTAGGTATTCTTGCTCTTTTCTTTAGAAACATTTACCTACAGCATAATACCAGAGTCCCCTATCGATATTGAATACGCCTTTTCACAGCGCATTCACGATAGTGTTCCCCGGCCAAGATGACAAAGAAACTAAGATCCGGTAAAATAATAGTAGGAAGATCTAGCTCCAAAACTAAATCAAATCCCCTTCAAAATAAACATAGCCTATCGTCCAACATGAAAAGTACCTGCCAGCTTTTCAACTTTTGGGAAAAGGGTAAAAATAAAGCCTTAGGGTTGGACAATAAAGTAACGGACCCAAAAGATCTTGGAGTCATCCATTTAGACTCTGCCCCAGAAAACCCTGAAATTAAAAAAGCAAAGGCAGATTCAAGTCCAGCTAGGACGCTACAATCCCCCCCCAAGAGTGAGTTCTCACCCCCTTTGTTTTCTACTTTGAAAAATAATATTGACCTAGCACCAGAGGTAATCATAAAAACAAAAAAAGACATAGAGCAAGATAATATAAACTTCATGGCAATTCCTGTCGATGAATCTACCCAGCCTGCAAATAGTTCTCCAATTAAAACGTCTTTTCACAACAGTTTGTCCCCAATGATTCTAGACGAAGCCCTTTGTCAACGGTATTTAGAATCTGATCCCACAATAGTTGAGTTACCCCAGAATACCCCGTTAATGTTAAACCATGCCGGCCTACAACTGTACAGCAGTACCCCATCCAAATCCTCACACTCTCACTTTTCCTCAAGCCCAAATCTAAATTTGACCGGAATAAATTCCTTCCAATGTAAGGGGCCCGGTAAGCCGTTTTCTGACTCCCTCCACATCTTAGAACATTTATTGGCCTCTATTTTACATCTATTGAAAAAATTTGTGGGGGGATCTGATTGTGTGCTGGATACAGTGACCCAAATTCTAAAAGTTCTGCTGAAGTCCCAAAAAGAGAGGGAAGTGGACGGGAAGGGACCCTCCTTCCCCCCCACGGTCCCAGATCAAACTGGTATAAATGAGCAACCCCCAGTAGCTACAACTACTTTAAAAATTGTACAAGAGAAAACTGGTGCTTCCCAACCATCATCCAACTTAAATGGCTCAGTAAATCACGATTTTGTAATAAAACCTCAGGGGGAAACCCCGCTAAATACTGGAAATAACCTATTCCCAATATTTAAGAAACAGAAGGGGGACGGGGAAACAGCGGAGGAAGCTATTCAGGGGGAAACTGATAATAGAGGGAAAATTGTGCCATTACAAAAGAACGGAAAGCACAAGAGGAAACTGTTAAGACGGATAGATAAAAATAGGCGGAGGAAAATTTTATTTAGGAAACATTTAAGCTCTCCCCTACTGGAAGCGTCACCTCAAGCACAGATGGCAGTGGGAAATAATAAAAACCCTGTTAATATGTCAGCCAAAGAAAATACCTCCTTAACAACCAAGGTTAAATTACCCTTCTTACCTACTCATACATCCCCCTCGTCAGCAATTACTAACATATTCACCTTTGGTCAACAAAGTAATAATACTAGGGATATAAAAGTGGCACACAAATCGACCTCCCCAGATCAGGTTCTAAAGCCACTCACCCAAGCACCCATGCTACTTAATCCCTTCGCACCTGCCTATCAGGGTGTAATAGCTCAGGGTGTTCCTCCCCAAGGCTCTACGTACCAAGAAGCAGATAAACCAACCCCATTAGAGCAAGAGCATAATCACCCTGCACAAAATATGTTCTCTTTCAATCCTTTTGTAATTGCTCCCAAGGAAGCTCCTGCAAAGGTTTCCACGGGCAAAGAAAACATAGAAAATAACATAGATACTGTATGGGTAGATTTCTTTCCCCTTTTTGAACCTGACTGCATCCTGAACAGATCCCTCTTGTTGAAATACTTCCAAGAATCTGCCAATCTGAAACTTATTCAATCAGCCGACCTAGATATAGTTCTGCAACGAAAGTCTGAAGTGGGGACGGTCACGAGGGTGAAGTTCCACTCTAAACTGGTAGCTAACCTCATCCTCCAACAGGCTGAAGACCTCCAGAGTAGGGGAATAGATGTAATTCCTGTACTATTGCCCTCCAGTCGGAATATTGCCGTTAAAATGGTAAACCAACGGAATCCCTCCTCTTCCCTGCTGCTAGCTGCAGCAGGAAATATAAATAACTTGGGTGAAATAAAAGAATTAAAAATAAGCAAGTCCAGTGATTCTCGAGTGGTATCATATGCTCAACCCTCTTTTTTAACTCATACTACCCTCAGAGAGGAAATGGATCACTGGAACTGGCTGCCCAAAGTATTAGCTGACAAATCCTCGGGAAAATCATTATCTAATCAGTTCCTTTAGCACGGACTTATCTATAATATCGTGGAATTTAGCAGGCATAAAAAACAATACGGAGAAATTACATTTTCTCCTATCTCTGGAGGCAAATATCATATGCCTCCAGGAGACATGGTGCAATGAAAATATCCAAATAGGGAAGGACTATTTTGCTCTAGAAGGCAGTGCTACTGCGAATAAAAAAGGCCACGCCAGCGGGGGCATAGCCTGCCTACTATCCAACCGTATAAACTGGGACTACAACCACTTCCTGGACCCGAGTAAACTTTTTCAGGTAGTTACCTTGTTTGGGTCAGGCATCTTCTTAGCTGGAACCCGCCTGGCCTTGATAAATGCCTATATCCCTCCTGAAGCGGGTTTTAATACAATTTTAAATAAAATCTTCCTCCATATACAGAGCATTAAGGAGAAAGATCCTGGAACGGTTATTATCTTAACCGGGGACTTGAATTGTAAAATCTCCAATTTTAGTTTAAATCTGTTTTCTGACAAAATAAGAGAAGAAACGCTCCATATTCCTCGGGCAATATTCCCTGAGAATATATTAACAAATAAACGGGGTAAACTATTACTAAATGAGTTGGCGGAAATCGATGGGATAATCGCAAATGGGCGTCTCCCCTCGGATTCTCCGGCAAACTTTACCCATAGATCGTATCAAGGGGAATCGATTCTTGATTATGTTATAATAGGGTCTCATTCATTTGAGTTATTAAAGGACATCGTTGTAATCGATACCATTTTCAGCGATCATAAAATTATCTCCATCCCAATGAATATACATGCCCCTAAATGTGATCAATGGTCCTTGAACAGTAGCCAAATAAATTTTGGTAACAGTTCGGGAAGGTGTTATTGGAATGCAAGGGCTCACCGTTACCTGGAGGATATGCTAGATATAGCAATCTCCGAGCTCCCCTCTTGGCATGGTCGCGAAAATGAGCTTTTTTCCCTATTTTTGAATTCAATAATAACAGGGGCTCAAAAACAGAACAAGAAAAAATCCATCAAAACAATCCATTGTCCTCTGAAATTACTCAATGTAGACCTGAATAAACTTATAAGGGCCCAATACTTAAATAGAACTGAGGATAAATCCCGACAAATAACAACATTAAAAAGGAGAAGGAGGCGACTCTTATACGCTCTTCGAAAAGAAAAAGAGGATACCATCTGGGTAAAAATAAGGGAAGCAGCAACTAATGGAGAATTGAGACAATTTTGGTCCCTTATAGGTGAAGGGTGCGGAACGAGAACCATTCCGCTGCCTATCCCTATTGAGGAACATATATGGAGGGATTTTGTCTCAAATCTCTATGCCAGCAACCTCCCAGTTTCTCCCCAAGTTCGGTTTTTAGACATTAGCCAACCGATAGAGTCTTTTTCAGAAAAAGACATAGAACTCGCCATTGGGGAAATGAGACGCTCAGGAGCCATGGGTCCCGATGAAGTCCCAATTAATGTGTTAAAGCAGAACAGGGTCAAATGGAGCAAGCTTTTATGCCCTATCTTTAATTCCTGCATATTAAGCGGAAAGGTCCTACCTTCCTGGAAGGGAAGTATCCTGGTCCCATTGTACAAAAAGGGTGATCGTCTCCTCCCCCAGAATTATCGCCAGATTGCATTGCTGGATGCAATCGGCAAAGTTTTTACTAGATGCCTGCTCAAAAGGATAAATGCTTGGGTTGAATCTGCAAATATCCTTCCACTTGAACAGACAGGCTTTAGAAAAAACCACGGGACCTTGGATAATCTAACCGCCCTCCAGGTAATAGTTGATAAGTACATAAGAGCGAGGAAGGGGAGAGTCTATGTGGCTTTCATAGATTTCTCCACGGCCTTTGATAAGGTCGACCGTCAGGTATTGTGGAGAAAGCTACACATCTTAGGAATGCCACATAGCCTCTTACGCTTGGTCCAGGATCTGCATGATGATACATGGTGCAAGGTCCTGTTGGGAGGAGAAAGAGGTCTCTCTCGGCTCATTCCATCTGCAAATGGCCTCAAACAGGGCTGCCTACTAGCGCCCCTCCTATTTTCCCTTTATGTCAGTGACCTTCCCCTTACTTTATCAACATGTGTAGGAATTGCCCCACGCCTAGGCGAAAGACACATCCCCTGCTTAATGTATGCAGACGACATTTTAATATTAGACCTCTCCCCTAAGGGCCTTAATAACCGTCTGCATGCACTATACACCTTCTCTGAAGAGCACTTTTTGAAAATAAATATTTCTAAAAGTAAGATAATGTGTTTGGAGGGACGAAACAAACTAAAACTGGACCACATTAGTTGGGAATTGGGAGGTCAGAAATTAGAAAGAGTAAAATCGTACGTCTTTCTAGGTATGGTAGTCACTAGTAACTTAAGTAATAAATTACACATAGAAAGCAGTTCCCGAAAAGCAAAGTCACAGGGTAAAGGCCTAAGATCATTATACAAATCAACAGGTCAGAGACACTTTGTTCATCTGTTGGAGGCCTTTCGGGCAAAAGTTCCCCCGACTCTGCTTTACGGGGTAGAATTAATTGACCTAGCAGAATGGGGCTTTTTAGACACAGTGGAGGGCTCCCTACTGAGAAATTTAACCTCGGTTAATAATAGTTGTAGCTCTGCAACCCTGCGTCTTGAACTTGGCCTTAGGAGTAGCTGGGCTCAGGGACTTGCAGGAGTGATTCGTTGGGTTATTAGTCTGATTAAAGGAAAGCCATCTACTCTCAGATCTCTAATTACAAAAGAGTTGATGGGCCCCCTAAATGCTTACTCGATCCTAATAAAGAACTATAGGAAAGCTATCACTCTTTTAGAGTTGGAGGAAGCATCCATCTTAGAACTTTCCATGACCCAATTGAAATTACAACTAAAACAAGCTACATGGAAGCTAAGTTATGAGAGGGATCGGAAATTAATAACACAAAAAAAGGGGGTCACACAAGTAGCTGATTCCTATTTGATCAGACAGATACAACCCTACCTGTCATGGAACATCCCGCACGGCTTACGCCGTTTTTGGCTGCTTCTCAGGCAGGACTTGCTCCCCCTGAACAAGTTGTTGGCCAAATGGTACGGAATATCCAACGTATGTAACTTCTGTAACCTAGCAACTCAAGACTCCAAACATGCCCTGCTAGTTTGTCCCGCATTATTGACCTACCGGCGCCTCTGAATAAAACCGGCTTGTATTCAGTTTGGTATTTCTTCTGCAACAGCTCTGTTGGATGCTATTCTTAGCCCCCCAAATGGAATTTTTTGCAACAAAATTTTAATTTTTTTTAAATGTTTCTTAGAACTTTATTAGTAGGATGGTAAATTGCTTTTGTATAATTACTGTCTGTATGAGTTGTTTTATATGGTCAAAATTTCATACTGTGTTTTGTAATTGTATAATATGTGGATCTCCACGGAGTTCCAAAACATATTCAATAAAATAATTGAATTGAATAATTGAATTTGGCTTTCTCTGCCATTGAGGATTTGGCACTTTGGGCCAAATGTACGACCCTTGCATTTTGTGACTCACAAAAAGCAATTTACAACAGTGTCTCAGACTCTGTTAACAATTCCTAATGGGGTCACAAATTGCCTGCCTCATTAATATCCATGAGGCAGGTACTATTTGCAACCCCATTAGGAATGGCCAGCACTCATAGGGATGGTGGCCTGCTGGGGTCAGCAGACCACCATGTCTCTGACTGCATTTTTAATAAAACAATTTTTTTAATGCAGCTTGTTTTTCTTTCAACCCGTTTTGATACATTCAAAAATAAAAATGAAATGTTTCTGTTTAATTTTGTAAGAGCAGGCAATGGTCCCTGGGACCACTGTTTGCTCTTAAAAAATATTTTGCCACACACTCACATAGGGGAAGGGGTCCCCTGGTGACTCCTTCCCGTTGGCGAGTGGCTTACCACCTACTTGAAATAGGTGGTAAACTGCGAGTGTTTTGATGCAGTCGCAAAACAATGGTACATTCCATTGTGGCTTGCTATTAGGAAGGGACGCCCCTTCCTAATAGTGAGAGTGGCAAACGGCTATTTTGTGAGTCACCGACTCGCAAAATAGCGTTTGTACATTCCAGGACCTTTTTTTGTGGTCGCAAAAGGGCTGATTTCCCGTTTGCAACCGCAAAAACTGTTCGTACATCTGGCCCCCAATTCACAAATCCATATTTCATGGATTAGGAATTTAGCGAATGACCACAATTTTGGCTGGTTGTAGCACTGCCCTATATCTGGTTTTATGTGTCCATGTCCCTTTTAATTGTTGTCCCTGTGCATTAATTAAAACTGCAGGTTTAAAGTGCCATCAACATAATGTTAACACAGAATGACTTTAATAGGCAGACATGTTACATATAAACATGGCCCACGAAAAGCGATGGACACAGAAGTTGTATGGAGCCACAAACACATAGGATTACGCATTAATAGCCAACTGGAGTTCAAGGCTGCGGTGCTGCACCTATGAAGGTGGCTGCTCCACAAGGTTAGGTTTAGATTGTGGCACACTGGGGCCTTTAAGAAATCTGGATTTATTTTGACAAGCGGGTGCTTGTGAAAAGTTGATGTGGCTAGGGCAGACCTTTTTTGAGTGGCACTGGTTACAAGGAATTCAGTAGTGTTATTGTGGCCTGAGGAGGTAATTGTTCTCATCTAAATCCTCCTTTAGTCAGTAGCAGCCATTGATATGATCTATGAGGTCATCAAGTACAGGGATGTGGACAGTTTTGTGGGTAGGCCCTGGTAGAATGGAGTGAGTCAACCATCCTTGAGGCTGCCTGTATAATAATAACAAATAATAAATAATAATCCTGAAATCGCCACCGGTTCCTGGGCCATATCCTTTGTGAGTGCTCTCATCTACCATGGACATCTCAGGGCCTTCAACACTATTGCCCTGCTCCAATTTGATAACCATGTTAATTTTAGAAACTAGACTAATCAAGGCTTGCTTTAGGTGGTGGCAGGGGTAAAAGCTCAAGCACAGACTACTACCTGTCTACATCAAGTTTACCTCTTACTCACCCATCTACTTGCCTCTAACGACTCTGGCATACACGCCTCCCCCATGCAACATAACAAAGTAAAATTGTTACCTTGCCCTAGAGCAGCTCCATGAATTAACCCCAACACCTTGCTCATACCATCTGCAATCAAAGCAGCTACAGCAATCACCAGACCAATCCTAGGCGCCAACTAAACTGCGGTCATTGAAGGCAATAAAGAGCGTGAACCTCTCTACATATTTCTCTCATCCAGCCCCCTCTCCAGCAAGATTAATCATCTGTATCACCTCAGCTACCTTGCCAACCACAACAGTCATCAGAGCCACAACTACAACAGTTAGTAAAACCTCTGGTCAACCAAGGCACCGGGTCTTGCTAAATCACCAATAATTATTTAATCCTTGACTGCCACTTAGACAAAAAGAGCAATCTTACTTCTGCTGCCATACTAAGCACATGACTCTACAGAACCAAAACAACAGCGATCAACTGGCATCTGCTAAACGAAGGCACTAGATTCCACATTATGGTCAACAAAATATTTTTATCATTCACAGAGGAATTCCATCTCTGTTGCCTTACCAGCCCGAGAGAGCACAAGAGATCTCACAAGAACCATCACCAAAGGCACCAGCAAACACAAGCACTATGTAATAAACTAGGGAACAAAACCCCTCAACCTGACTAAACAAACCTTGCATACTTATCAAAGCTGCATGTTTTAGCAAAAACAACATGCACATTTACGAGCGGTTAGCTGATCTAAATCCAGACCTCTTCTTGATCACTGACAGCTGCACTCATATTACACTCATAGTCAATATACCATTCCTGGGTAAACACACTGAAAAGGAAGCTTTTTGCAGATTCCTAGGTCCCTGCAACATCCTCTCGGATAGATTCAGACTTGGAAGAAGCACTGAATCTGGATTAGTATCTAAGATGACTTTACAAACACTGTAGATACTAGAGTTCTGTCACCACTCCTTCTCTACCAACCAGAAGACCACCACCAACTATTGAAAACAGGAATCGGAACTCAATTAGAGAATATCCTACCTCACAGACCTTACCCAAATTATCATATCTCCACCATTCCACTCTTTGATATTCACCTCTCCAATAGGTGACTCCAAAACTCTCACCACTATTGTCCCTCTTCTCTTCAATATATACAAGTCCCACTCCCTGATCTCATCAATTAATTTAATCTCACAAATAATGGCTTTATTTAGGTGGAGATCATGACCTCTACCATCTTGGCAGAGAACCACCCGCCCTATTTAGAGATCTCAGCAGCAGTATAGTTAAAGCTTTTTCCCTTGGAGATCTCTGCGGTGTGATATTCTAATGTTGTGGGTTGGATGCGATGTCAGTGCGACGGAGGTGGAAGGTGTTTTGAGATTCCGGAGGTGTTCCCATGGCTGAAATGAAGAACTGCAACTGATTCCAGTACAAGTTTACAATTTTGGTGACAAATTTCCTGCAGTCCAGGTGCAGGTCTACAGACCATAAGTCTGCTGCTCTCGTCATTGCTCAAGGGCACACAGCATTACCTTTCATTGGTAACCATTTTATGATCAGTAATTTACAGAGGCTGTTCTTGAACGATTGGCTGTACATCCGCTTCAGAGTACAAGACCTGCCAACCACCTGAATCCCAATATATCTCACGGACATAAACCCTGATCCTGTCCCTGCAAGTGCGCTGCACCACAGGTCATAGGTGCTGATAGATTTATCTCAATTGGAGTTCCAAGCACTTTAATAACATTGTTCACATAATCTAGTGCCTGCTTATTTTCGGACCAGTGTTTCTTGTTCTTAGTAACTGCAAACAATTCATAATTGTGACAAAGGCAAGGTTAATATTTTAATTAATCATATGTGCGCACAAACATTTACTTCAGACCACCTAAGCATTTCCTTTCAATGCCATGTGAAACAGTATTATTAAGAGTGGAAGGAATATTGTCTGAACTGCATCCAAATGGAAATAGCCACGGAAAGGAAAAAAAAGTATCTTACACAGTTCTTTAGGTCTGGGGTGCCTAAGTATCTACAAACAAACTGTATAGTCAGAGCTGGAGAAGTAGATATATTCTCTATTGCGTTCTCCATTATTGTAGTAGACTTAAAATCATACTATTCTACCGGTGTGTGCATAACCTTTTTCCCACTACAACTTATCCACAGAAAATAAGGAGTACAGAGACTATAGATGATTGTATCTCTTCATCGAAAAAGCTTGCTATCAGTTGAGTTTTGGTCTGTTACATGATGAGTTAATATAGAATCAGATAATCATACACAAACAGTGGGAGTGTGAAAGAGAGATGTGGGTGGACAGGGATTCAGCTCTTAAGAATTTCATAGTCATTTCGAAGAAAGCTCAAATCCTGAGGAAGTGTGCCAAAGCTATAATGGGGAGAGAACACGCTCTTAATAAAGAAGTGGTCAGTAAAGTGAAGTAAGGGAAACATAAAAGTAGAGAGGAACAACTGAAAAGATTTTAAAGAAAGAAGCAGCACTCATGCTAGTGAGCATGGTTAGAGGTACAGTGAGCAACAGAAGGGAAACGGTATGCACAATAAGTGCTATAGATACGGGAGACCTCAGCATTTACAATATAACAATTTTTGCCAAGTTGTCAACCAAAATTGCTCAGGTTGTGGGATCATGTGTGTAAAAATAGTAGTAACAGGTATTCGGTGAAGTATGCGAATGACAATAAGCAATTGAGACATTCGATACGGATGATGCCAGTGACACAAGCATTAAGGATTGTGTGCTCAATATTGATAGTAGTGGTAACAAAGTGTGTAATCCGAACACAATCTCTAGAAACAACCTGATTTGTAAGATAAAGATTGGAGAGTAGAAGCTGTTGATTGTCGGTGCCGTAGGTTTACTGCATACTATAATTAATAAAGAAGTATGGAAGAGCTAATTTAGAGGACATATTGGGGCAGTGTATTGATATCAATGCTAATAGTTTTATTAGTGACCCTATTTCCTTACTGGGTTGTAGAGCACTTACATTTGAGATTAAAATAGGAAGGTCACGGTGAAATTGTACATGGCTAAGATGGGCCCTTTAGTGTTGGGTCGGCTGCATCTATGAGGGAGAGTGGCAATATAGATGAAGAAACGTTGACAACGTATCTGAAGGTGTTTTGGGGGAGATCAGAGAGTTAGAAAGGTTTGCATACAAGGTAATTCTAAAGGAGAACACACCCCCAAGGCGGTGCATAAGGTGGGGAATATACCAATGACTGGAAGAGAAAAGGACACCCAAGAGATAGATGGGTTGCAAGCAGTAGGTCTTGTTGAACACATATGGTCCTCGGAGTAGCTGGATCCATTAGTTGTGGCCAGGTGTGCCAAAGGGAAAATTAGGTCAGACATTGACCGTAGGTACTTAAACAACAATATTGTGGTTGATACATTTTGTGCCCAAATATTAATGAAATGCTATCTATGCCTAGGGGAGTGAATTGGTTTCCTACAATCAATCTCTCCTCAGGTTATCATCAGGTGCGGCTACATCAGGAAAGCGAATCGTTCAGGGTTTTTCATTTCACCTGCAGATGTTTCTAGTTGGTGCCCATGCCGTTTGGTCTTGCATTGGCTGTTGCCATTTTACACACGTTAATGTACCAGCTGTTCAAAGACATTCAAGGACCAATATTTTTCCGGGATGACATTTTAGACATGCTGTAACCGTAAGTCAGAACATGATGTGAGGCTGCAGGAAATTGAAGATCTTAGAACTGAGGAGAATGCGAAGTGAAAATTTGCTGTCCAAAGTGTCACCTACCTGGGACATGAAATGAGATTCTCAGTGATAAAACCTAACAGGGGGACTAGTGGATGCCCTAGGGAAGGCACCTTCAGTGCGAAGAAAGGATGAGATGAGGTCTTTCTTATACCTGGCTGCCAGACTGAATTTTATTCGATGTAAAAATGTTGCTGAAAAAAAAAGAATTCCCTCAGAGAACTGTTAAAAAATAAAGTAAACTTTTGTTTGTTGAGGCATTACCAAGAGGCTTTTGCCAAACTGCAGAGTGGCATTTCAGGGATGCGATCCCATTGCCAAGAGTATCATAGCAATGATTTGCGTTGTAAAGGTCTTAAGTTATTCCTTACACCGATAAGAACTCATGGAAAGGATATTGCAATAGCTTTTGCTTTGTTTCCCTTGACACCTAGAGAGGAACAAAACTATGTTATCGAAATAGAAACGCTTGTTATATTAAAGTGCGATCACAATCTGCTAGCCACAGGTGGTCGGTTTTTCTTCATCATCTAAAATTGTCCATTCATTCGTGAGGTTACAAAAATTCAATTACAAGATACAGTACGATCCTGGAATACAATGGCTGACTGTTGGAAGAGACTGCAACTCCTGTTGCAGGAGTGTATCCGTAAGATGAGTGGGAAGAGTATTGTGTCACCAGGCCGACTGCATCAATTAGAAGCCATAGACAGGCTGGAATGGGCAGAACAGAAAAGAGATGAGTTGAAGTTATTTGGGACATCAGGCAAGAACTGACAGAAGAAGACTGTTTTTTAATTGAGGAATGATCAAGTCATCTCAGGTGTGGAAATTAGAGAAAGGAACTGCAATTATACTACGAAAGACATTTTGGTATTGTGAAGAGCAAAAGGAGAATAAAATATACTTACTGGTGGCTGGGTATGGATGCTGAATTTGAGTATACTCTGAGTAAATGTATGAAGTGGCCCATCAGCTTGTTGGTCACATGTAAGAGTCATGAAAGCATAATGCAGAACCCCAGACGGGGCAAAGATAAGTGGTGGTTTCTGACCATGCACCACAATAGGTAAGCACTTAACTGACCGTCTGGAAACTGATTTGGGGACTCATCGAGAGGTAGAAAAGTGCAATAGAAATGCTATTATCATTGTGTACGTTTTCTAATGGGCACCACTGTTCACATGGCAACAGTCAAATAATCATATATTTTACAGAACACCACCTACATAAAGGGGAAGCAAGTGACCCCAGCCATGCAAGACTAGATGACATTTGCCAAGGCACAGTGGCACAGTTAGAGATGAGTTGATTGGGCAGGAGCCATAGTCATTCAAGTTATGGGTTCACTTTAGGTCAGCAAGGATTAGAAAAACACCCCAGTAAAACATAATGCACCTGCAGTGGACTTTCAGATTACCAAGTTCATAGGAGGAAAAAAAATAGGGCAGGCCAAAAAAAAACAGCGCTGGTGGGCACAGCTTTCCACGGCACACAAAATACTTTAATGCCGACTGTCATATAGCACCTGATGTACTATTACCTTTCACAAACAAAGGATATGCACTTTGCGAATGGGAATACAATTTGAGATGCAATGTATGTACTAATAGGTCGCATTGCAGACTGTTCGTAAAGGGTCATTGGGCAGGTCACTATTTCTGATTCCCTGTGAATGGCTTCAAAATGCAGGGATGGATGCCTCTAGTGACAACAGACCTCTGTCCCTACATTTAAACGTCCAATCAGGGCACTTTTTAGGTCTCGTCTGAGCCAGCGCATGCGCTGTCTGCAAGACATTTAGTAAGTGGCTTTTCAAAGTGTCACCAAAGGCTTTTCACGGCCTCCAGCGTGCGGGTACGCGCACGTGGACGTGCACAGCTGCCATCTGACTTTTGTAATGGCTCATTAAGCCTTACAATGCTCCTCCACCCCACCCCTCTCTCTGGTCTCTGCTCTCACTACCCCCTACCTTCTCCACCTCCCTCTTCATCAGCTTCAGTTTCCTTTTCATTCTCCTCCACCCCCTCTCTCTCTGCTCTCACTCCCCCTTCCTCTTAGTCAGCTTCATTTTCCTTCATGCTTTTGTGCTCAAAGTGTTACGTTTTCTTAATGTAAAATAAATAGAATGCACGCATTTTGCATTTTAAAATCATGTGCTCATTGCAGTGCCACGACGTCCTCGTTTTATAATTACTTTTGTGCTAAAAGAGTTTTGTTTTCTTAATTTTTAAATAAATACAGTGCACGCATTTTGCATTTTAAAATCATGTGCTCATTGCAGTGCCATGACGTCCTTGTCTTATAATCAATAATGCTTTTGTGATGAAAGTGTTCCGTTTTCTTATTCGTAAAGAAATAGAGTGCACGCATTTAGCATGTCAAACCTGTACTTACATACACACATTTTTTTACATGTGAACTACGTGACTAAAAAAATGCAAACCTTGCACATTAAATCCCAAGCGATGGATAATAGCTAGAAGTCATAAATGATTAGAAGTCATTCAGTGCACGCTTCCACCAGGCACATACACCACCAGCCGTCAGTGCACGCTCCCCCCAGGCATACACTCCACCAGCCGTCAGTTCACGCTTTCACCAGGTACACCACCACCAGCAGTCAGTGCACGCTTCCACCAGGCATACACACCAACAGCCATCAGGGCACGCTTCCATCAGGCACACACACCACCAACCATCAGTGCACGCTTCCACCAGGCACACACACCACCAGCCGTCCGTGCACGCTTCCACCAGGCACACACACCACCAGCCATCCGTGCACGCTTCTACCACGCATACACACCACCAGCCGTCAGTGCATGCTGCCGTCAGTGCACGCTTCCACCAGGCACACACACTGTGAGAAGGTGGCCTGATATGCAGTGCTCACTATTCTAGTGAACACTATGTATCAGTCCAGCAACCCTTATTGATGATTGGTTGTAAGTCAACCTTATAGACCAGCTATCCTAGTAGCGTGGATACGAGCAGTCTAAGGCTAAAGACTCGAGAGGGCGTGTTAAGCCAGCTGTTTACCACACATATACCCCTTGAATACCAAGTGAAAGGACACCACACAAGTGTTATGAAAATAAACAGATATTTATTAAGAATCACAACAGCCCTGTACTCTTTATGAGGACAGGGTACTAAGCACAAAACAAAACTCTTATCAAAATACTTAAGTTAGCACAGTATATATAAATGCCCGAGGGGGCACGGAAAACCATATACTTGAAAAGTGGAATGTGAAATTACTAGCAGGTAAGTACAGTACTAATAGCCTTTGGAATCGCTAGGACTTGACTATAGAATCGTTAGATTACTTCTAGAAGACCCAGGGGACTCGGGTGCAGTGTGTGCACTCTCACGCGAGATGCGGGACAAAGTCTATGGTAGCTAGAATTTGCAAAGTTAGTGTTCTCGGGCGAACCCGACCTGGTAGGGAGAAAACGAAAGTAGATTCTGACCCTTGGATAGTGAGGCTATGCTGGGGCACCGAAATGCCGAAGTTACCTAGCCCAGGGGCTGCAGCTGCATAGGACTCAAAAGACGTCGGGAATCCTCGTTGACGGACCAGGAGCCTGGAAGAAAGAAGTTGCTGTCAGGCGACCAGTGAAGAAAGTTCGGTTCATCCAAGCCTGGATCGATGGAAGATGACACCTGAAAGCAGAGGGGACCAAGTTCGAGACTACTAGCCAGTAGTCAGTGGGCACCAGGAGGGCACCGGATGGTAGCCACCTCGACAAGGCGTGTGGGTGACGCTGGGCTCGGAGATCTCACGGACCAGGAGGCGTTGTCGGCGACCAGGAAGGAGGATCGAGCTGTCCCACGAAGATAGAAGCTGTCGGCGTCGCTGGACCCAGGATTGGGCAACAAAGCCTTGGCAAATTCAAGCCCACGCGGTGGACCTAAAATGGCGTCTGGAGTGGACCAGGAGGGTCCGGGGTGCCTCTCTTCAAGAAGGAAGCAAGGGCCAGTCTGGAGCAACCAGACCAGCAGCAGTGATGTCGTCGGGCGTCGTTCAGAAGGCCACAAGCCAGCCGGCTAGTAGCCAAACAACGCGGTGCACAGCAAACAGCAGAAGGGCCCCACGCAGATCGTGGAGATGCAGGGAGGCTGATCTTGGGTGCTGGAGCTGCGCAGGGTTGGGGCTTCTCGGACCCCAAAGCACTCACCAGTGGAAGACTCGGTGGGCTTGCTGTAAAGAGGCCGTGCAGTCTTGGCGATCGTCGGTCCCTCGAGGTCTCGTCGCACTCACGGTTCTCAGCTTTGCTGTAGAGGTGAGTAGAGGTCAGAGGTGCCAGGGAAGCCGGGTCTCGTCGAGCTGGGTGGTCGGATTCGTGATGAAGGACTTGCAGCAGACCGCAGTGTTCTTTAGGATGGTGCCTGCGGATGCAGGGTGACTACTCCTTAGCCACAAGGGAGAATCTTGATGAAGAAATCTTGAAGTCCTTTCGCAGAAAGTCGTGTCTTGATTCCAAAGATGATCTAATTTGAACAGGGGGCCCGCTCCCATCTTTATACTAAAAAAAGGGGGCTGACCCGGTGACTAGGTCCTGCCTATGGGTGGGACTAGGAGGGGGGTGGTTACACCCCTCTCCCCTGCCGGACTTCCCCAGGCCAGGGGCTGGTGTGCCCCTGGAACTGGTTCTGACTGGCCTATGCGTAGTGAGCACCGGGGTGCCACTCAGCAGTCACCTTCCTGAAAAGCCCTGCCTACCCAGGATACACAAAACCATGTCTGGGATGGTGCTAGCACCGCCCCGGACAGGAAACCCTTTGTCCAAGCCTCCCTCGCTGGAAGGACTCCCAGCAGCAGGAGGTCAGACTCGTTTCTGTGGTGGCAGCATCCATTTTGTGGAGCTGAGGCTTTAGTTAACTTTAACCGGGGTTCACAGTTACATACATGTCGTGTCCCTCTAGAAGGGTGGAATGCTAACCCCGTCGCCAGAATTGGCGAGGGGTTAGTATTCCAATTCGTATGACACCTTACTCGACATGTTTTGATAAAGCAATACCAAAGTTAGCATTTAACCGCGAGGATTATAATGCACTTAAGAGTATATGGTATGCAATATCATGGAACAGCTATTAGGACTTGGTTCCGCAAGCTGCAGACAGGCTCAGCTCATGCCAGAGCACCATCTCACACGATTCCAAGCACTCTGCCTTCAGGATTGTCAAGGCCTGCCATAGGAGTGACTGATAGGAATCTGTGTGTCCATTTTAGGGTTAGGTATAGGTATACTACACCTACAGCAAAGGGTGATTACACGACTTTGCCCCAGCTGTCATGCAGCCAGTTGTGTCAAATTTAGGAGGCCAGCCAGGGGTGGCATAATACATGCTGCAGCCCCTGGCAGCCCTGGGTACACCCATGCCCTGAGTTACAGGGTCTGATAGGGTGGCCCAGTACCAATTGGAAATGTACCTAGGGTACATGGAATCCATTTTAAAGAGAGAGCAGTAGGCCTGGGGTCCTGATTGGCAGGGTCCCAGGTCGACTATGTCCAAAACCAGCTAAAACACAGGGCAAAAAGTTGGGGGCAACCATAGTCAGGAGGTACCTTCCTACACAACCCCCCCCCCCCCAAACGAAAGGAGATAAGGCTATCCTTGTCCAGGTAAGCCTCTATTACCTAAGTGGCCATATAAGGAAGGACCAGCTCTGGCTTGGTTTCCCCCTGTGTCATGGTCCACTAGGCAACCCCTCACCCTAAGGGTATCTGAGGGTCTCCACCATAGGGAATCTCTGTCTCTGGTGTGTCTTGGGAAAGAAGAAGGCTGATGCTGGGATGGAGTACTGAAGTGAGGCTCCTCTACCTTTGGGCTCAACTTCCTCCAATCACCATCCATCATGTGTGCCTTTCTTTCTTTAGCTGAGATGCACTGAGCTCTCAGGGTCAGCCTCTGGCTACCTAAAGCTGGAGGCTGAGTCCCTCTGTTTGGCTTACTGGAGGGCCAGGTCAGGTCTGGGGTTTTTAGGCCCCATGTTTGGCTGTGCCCAACAGTGTCCAGCTGTGGGAGTTCCCTAACTACTTTTAAGGGGGATCCCTCAGGAGTCTGTTCTATTTTCACTTGGCTAGGTTTACCAGCTTCAGTGATCCTAATCTGCTGATTAAGGGGTTCTTTTGGACAGGGGGCCCTTTTGGGTCCACCACTGGCCTCCCTGATCTCTTCAGCCCTGGGCTGACTGAGGCAGGGTAGAGAGGTGCAGGTTACCTGCTCCAGACTGGGTCCCACCTGGGAAGGTTCCACTGCCATCAGGGGCTCTGCCAGGCTAGGCCTGACTACCTCTGGGGCAGTTCCTTCAACAGAGGTAGAGTCAGTTCCCTGAGGAGGCTGGCTCTCACCTAGTGTCTGGGAGGGGGAAGACTCTTCTTCCTCCTCAATGCTCTCTGTTTGAGTGGAGTGATCCATTGTTTCAGGCTTCACAACCTCACTATCTGTTTGAGTAGAGGCTGAGACCATTTCAACCTTGCCAACCTTTTCAGGAGGGCACTCGGTTTGTGTTTGGGCTGTGACTGTCACAGCCCTCCGATCCTGCTCTGGAAAGTCTGTCTGAGCCTGGGCAGTGGCTACCACTGCCCTTCCAACCTTTTCAGGGAGGAATGGTGCTTGGACTGCGGCTGTAGCTATTACTGCCCCACGAACCTGTCTGGATAGGCCTATCATTCTGGAGTGAGTTTCTTGTTCCACCTCAGCCCATGCTGAGAGTTCCAGGTCATTCCCCAGTAAGCAATCTACAGGTAGGTTATCTGTCACTGCCACTCTCATGGGCCCTGTGACATTACCCCAGCTGAGCTTGACTACTGCCATGGGATGCCTTTTCTTCACTCCATGAATGTCTGTCACCTGATAAGTGAAACCAGGGGTCAGTTGAGCAGAGGGGACCAGATGGTCAATCACCATGGTGATGCTGGCCCCTGTGTCTCTGAATGCCTCAACTTTCTGACCATTCACTAAAACCTCTTGTCTATACTTCCCCAAAAGGTGGGGTCCAGTAGTGAAGTTGGCAAACCCCATGCCAGTCTCACAGACAAGAGTGTGGTCAGGGAACCTGGCTAGGCCATAGTCCTCCTGATGGCCCAAAGTAATGCCCACCACATTCTTGGGGGCACTCCCACCACCTGGGGGATTACCACTAGTGGTAACAGGAGGTTTAGGAGTATTACCTGGGGGTATATTTCCCTTATTACCATTTTTAGGGCAACTGGCATCACTTTTGTAATGGCCCACCTGTTTACAGGTATGGCAATAAGGTTTCTTCTGTTCGGAAGGAGTGTTCTGGGACCCACCACCCTTGTTGGAGTTTTGGGGCCCTTGGGAAGTCTTCTCTGTGGATTTATCCCCACCCTTCTCTTGAGGCTTGGTTGATTCCTTTTTCTGGTCACCACCCTGGTTTTTAGGCCTGACCCTGGTTCTGACCCATTTGTCTGCCCTCTTACCCAATTCCTGTGGAGAGGTCAGATCAGAGTCTACCAGGTGCTGGTGTAATAACTGGTTCTGACAATTATTTAAGATTTGCTCCCTCATAATTAGATTATACAATCCTTTAAAATCAGTAACCTTACTACCCAGTAGCCAGCCTTCAAAAGCCTTAGTGGCACAATCAACAAAGTCAGTCCAATCTTGAGACTGAGTTTTCTGGGTGTCTCTGAACAGCATCCTGTATTGTTCAGTGGTTAAACCAAACCCATCAACCAGTGTATTCTTCAAGATTTGGTAATTGTTAGCATCCTCCACCCTTGTGGTGAGGAGCTTATCTCTACCTTTACCATCAAAGGAGAGCCACAAGATAGCTGCCCACTGACTTTGGGGAACACCCTGCACAGTGCAGGCTCTCTCCAAAGCAGTAATCCATTTGTGGATGTCATCCCCTTCTTTAAAGGGGGCACTATCTTATTCAGGTGCTTTGTATCAAAACTCCTTTCCCTATTGCTAGGTTTATTGCTGCCACCAGTGGGCTGTAGCCCACATAATTCTTGCTCTCTAGCAAGGGCAAGTCTCTCTTTGGCCAGGGCAAGTTCTTCCCTTTCAATCCTCAGTTTGACTGCCCTTTCTTTAGCTTCATACACTCTCCTCTTAGGGGAAGACATCCCTCTGTGAGAAAAGTTGAGAGAGCCATTGGTTCGAAGGGATCTGTTAGAGCCTCTTGATAGAGACCTAACTCGTCCATTCCCAATGTTAAGCTGACCTGAGAGTGGGCCCAGGGGTCCCCCAGTACCAAGCTCATGTCTGCTTAAGTTGGACCTGGTTAGTCTACTGACTTCTACCTGTCCCTTATCTGCCTCATCCCCTGACAACTGGTCCTCATCCTCATCCTCAGCATCATCTGCTTCCTGGAGGGGATGTTCCTGGCTATCAAAGGGTCCCTGTAAGGAGGGCAAACTAACATCTGGATTAGAAGGGCCTGGGTTACCAGCCCTACTGGCATCATAGGCCTCTAAGAGACCAATCAGAAAGGAAGTTGTGGGGTTAGACCCCTGTTTTAGCTTCCTGAGGGTACACACTTGTCTCATCTCATGGAAGCTAAGAGCAGCATATTTAGAAGTGACCTGTGGAAGGTCCACTGACACAAGGGGATACTCAGAGTTTCCTCCTTTGTCTGACATGCTGTTTCTAGTGTGGTGTAAGTGATGCACCTACCTACACTATGTGTTTGCCTACTGATCCCTTGCTAAGAGTTGCAGCCAAGGTGTGCTAAGCCTTGAGGAGCTGCAACAGCTGGTTCAGTAGAACTCAGAGTATTCTAAGCTAAGTTATATGTACCTAACAGTACTTATGTGATCTTTCAACAAGATATTCTTAGGATACGTGTGGTAAAACAACAGCAAGCTCAAATCCCAACCGCTGCTCACCAATGTGAGAAGGTGGCCTGATATGCAGTGCTCACTATTCTAGTGAACACTATGTATCAGTCCAGCAACCCTTATTGATGATTGGTTGTAAGTCAACCTTATAGACCAGCTATCCTAGTAGCGTGGATACGAGCAGTCTAAGGCTAAAGACTCGAGAGGGCGTGTTAAGCCTGCTGTTTACCACACATATACCCCTTGAATACCAAGTGAAAGGACACCACACAAGTGTTATGAAAATAAACAGATATTTATTAAGAATCACAACAGCCCTGTACTCTTTATGAGGACAGGGTACTAAGCACAAAACAAAACTCTTATCAAAATACTTAAGTTAGCACAGTATATATAAATGCCCGAGGGGGCACGGAAAACCATATACTTGAAAAGTGGAATGTGAAATTACTAGCAGGTAAGTACAGTACTAATAGCCTTTGGAATCGCTAGGACTTGACTATAGAATCGTTAGATTACTTCTAGAAGACCCAGGGGACTCGGGTGCAGTGTGTGCACTCTCACGCGAGATGCGGGACAAAGTCTATGGTAGCTAGAATTTGCAAAGTTAGTGTTCTCGGGCGAACCCGACCTGGTAGGGAGAAAACGAAAGTAGATTCTGACCCTTGGATAGTGAGGCTATGCTGGGGCACCGAAATGCTGAAGTTACCTAGCCCAGGGGCTGCAGCTGCATAGGACTCAAAAGACGTCGGGAATCCTCGTTGACGGACCAGGAGCCTGGAAGAAAGAAGTTGCTGGCAGGCGACCAGTGAAGAAAGTTCGGTGGATCCAAGCCTGGATCGATGGAAGATGACACCTGAAAGCAGAGGGGACCAAGTTCGAGACTACTAGCCAGTAGTCAGTGGGCACCAGGAGGGCACCGGATGGTAGCCACCTCGACAAGACGTGTGGGTGACGCTGGGCTCGGAGATCTCACGGACCAGGAGGCGTTGTCGGCGACCAGGAAGGAGGATCGAGCTGTCCCACGAAGATAGAAGCTGTCGGCGTCGCTGGACCCAGGATTGGGCAACAAAGCCTTGGCAAATTCAAGCCCACGCGGTGGACCTAAAATGGCGTCTGGAGTGGACCAGGAGGGTCCGGGGTGCCTCTCTTCAAGAAGGAAGCAAGGGCCAGTCTGGAGCAACCAGACCAGCAGCAGTGATGTCGTCGGGCGTCGTTCAGAAGGCCACAAGCCAGCCGGCTAGTAGCCAAACAACGCGGTGCACAGCAAACAGCAGAAGGGCCCCACGCAGATCGTGGAGATGCAGGGAGGCTGATCTTGGGTGCTGGAGCTGCGCAGGGTTGGGGCTTCTCGGACCCCAAAGCACTCACCAGTGGAAGACTCGGTGGGCTTGCTGTAAAGAGGTCGTGCAGTCTTGGCGATCGTCGGTCCCTCGAGGTCTCGTCGCACTCACGGTTCTCAGCTTTGCTGTAGAGGTGAGTAGAGGTCAGAGGTGCCAGGGAAGCCGGGTCTCGTCGAGCTGGGTCGTCGGATTCGTGATGAAGGACTTGCAGCAGACCGCAGTGTTCTTTAGGATGGTGCCTGCGGATGCAGGGTGACTACTCCTTAGCCACAAGGGAGAATCTTGATGAAGAAATCTTGAAGTCCTTTCGCAGAAAGTCGTGTCTTGATTCCAAAGATGATCTAATTTGAACAGGGGGCCCGCTCCCATCTTTATACTAAAAAAAGGGGGCTGACCCGGTGACTAGGTCCTGCCTATGGGTGGGACTAGGAGGGGGGTGGTTACACCCCTCTCCCCTGCCGGACTTCCCCAGGCCAGGGGCTGGTGTGCCCCTGGAACTGGTTCTGACTGGCCTATGCGTAGTGAGCACCGGGGTGCCACTCAGCAGTCACCTTCCTGAAAAGCCCTGCCTACCCAGGATACACAAAACCATGTCTGGGATGGTGCTAGCACCGCCCCGGACAGGAAACCCTTTGTCCAAGCCTCCCTCGCTGGAAGGACTCCCAGCAGCAGGAGGTCAGACTCGTGTCTGTGGTGGCAGCATCCATTTTGTGGAGCTGAGGCTTTAGTTAACTTTAACCGGGGTTCACAGTTACATACATGTCGTGTCCCTCTAGAAGGGTGGAATGCTAACCCCGTCGCCAGAATTGGCGAGGGGTTAGTATTCCAATTCGTATGACACCTTACTCGACATGTTTTGATAAAGCAATACCAAAGTTAGCATTTAACCGCGAGGATTATAATGCACTTAAGAGTATATGGTATGTGATATCATGGAACAGCTATTAGGACTTGGTTCCGCAAGCTGCAGACAGGCTCAGCTCATGCCAGAGCACCATCTCACACGATTCCAAGCACTCTGCCTTCAGGATTGTCAAGGCCTGCCATAGGAGTGACTGATAGGAATCTGTGTGTCCATTTTAGGGTTAGGTATAGGTATACTACACCTACAGCAAAGGGTGATTACACGACTTTGCCCCAGCTGTCATGCAGCCAGTTGTGTCAAATTTAGGAGGCCAGCCAGGGGTGGCATAATACATGCTGCAGCCCCTGGCAGCCCTGGGTACACCCATGCCCTGAGTTACAGGGTCTGATAGGGTGGCCCAGTACCAATTGGAAATGTACCTAGGGTACATGGAATCCATTTTAAAGAGAGAGCAGTAGGCCTGGGGTCCTGATTGGCAGGGTCCCAGTTCCACCAGGCACACACACCACCAGCCGTCAGTGCATGATTCCACCAGGAACACACACCACCAGCCATAAGTGCACGCTTCCACAAGGCACACACACCACCAGCTGTCAGTGCGCACTTCCACCAGGCACACACACCACCAGCCGTCAGTGCACCCTTCCACCAGGCATACACGCCACCAGTCATCAGTGCGTGCTTCCACCAGGCACACACATCACAAGTCGTCAGTGCACGCTTCCACCAGGCATACACCACCAGCCGTCAGTGTCCGCTTCCACCAGGCATACACACCACCAGCCATCAGTGCACGCTTCCACCAGGCACACACACCACCAGCCAGCAGTGCACGATTCCACCAGGCACACACACCACCAGCAATCAGTGCATTCTTCCACCAGGCACACAACACCAGCCATCAGTGCACACTTTCACCAGGCACACACACCACCAGCCGTCAGTGCACGCTTCCACCAGGCACACACACCACTAGCCATCAGTGCAAGCTTCCACCAGCCATCAGTGCACGCTTCCACTAGGCACACACACCACCAGCCGTCTGTGCATACTTCCACCAGAAATACACACCACCAGCCATCAGTGCACGCTTCCACCAGCAACACACACCACCAGCCGTCAGTGCACGATTCCACCAGGCACACACACCACCAGCCATCAGTGCATGCTTCTACCAGGCACACACCACCAGCCGTCAGTGCACGCTTTCACCGGGCACACACACCACCAGCCGTCAGCGCACGCTTCCACCAGGCACACACACCACCAGCCATCAGTGTACGCTTCCACCAGGCATACACACCACAAGCCGTCAGTGCACTCTTTCAGGAGGCACTCACACCATCAGTCGTAGGTGCACGCTTTCACCTGGGACACACACCACCAGCCGTCAGTGCACGCTTCCACCAGGTACACACCACCAGCCATCAGTGCACACTTTCACCAAGCACACACACACCACCAGCCGTCAGTGCACGCTTTCACCAGGCACACACACTACCAGCCATCAGTGCACGCTTCCACCAGGCACACACACCACCAGCCGTCAGTGCACACTTCCACCTGGCACACACACCACCAGCCGTCAGTGTACGCTTTCACCGGGCACACACAGCACCAGCAGTCAGTGCACGCTTCCACCGAGCACACACACCACCAGCCGTCAGTACACGCTTTCACCGAGCACACACACTACCAGCCGTCAGTGCACGCTTTCACCAGGCACACACACTACCAGCCGTCAGTGCACGCTTTCACCAGGCAGGCTCTTCTCAGAGTTTCTTGGTAAATATGTGTTCGATGCCTGGGAGGGAGTGGGTCGAGTTTCCTTAAACCATTCTGAGTATGCAGGTGCAGTGCATGAACTACTGTGTGAGTGAGTCGCACTGCGTGGGACTCACTCACTCCACACTTGTAAATTGTGCCTGCACCAGGCATTTTCTCATTTGCAAAGTTCGGCGCATGACCACAGCTAGACAGCTCCCACACCCCCAGGAATGACTGCTTCCTACAACCAAAATGGAAACAACATTCAGAGCTACGAAAACAAGTTCATTTGATGCAAAGAACTGTTAACAAAAACCATGTCCAGCTATTGTAGATCTAGCAACTTAAACAAAACAGCAACAAAAAACAAACAAGCATTGGCATAGCCAATAGGTCTCGCTTTTTGGACCGTATAAGTATTTAGTTATGCAGCAGAATATCCTTGGTGCAACAACGTCAACTGTTGCATGGCTAAACACTTATTAGGTCCCAAATGCGAGACCTATTGGCTATGCCAATGCTTGTTTTAACAGCAGCCCATGTCTATTAAAGGGACATGTGTTCCATTGAAAAAAAGTATTTCCTGTTTGGGAACAGTTTGTGGGAAGCATAAATTTGATCCCCTGGAACACTGTAATTGAGACTGTGATTGTGGTCACTCTGGAACACTGTAATGGGGACTATTTGTGGTCACAACCCACTGATACATTCCATTGATACATCCACTGTGATCACATTCCCTCCTATTTGCAATTAGTAATGGATCGCAAAAGCACTTTTACAAATCAGAATACCATTTTCCGACTCGTAAACCAGCTCTAATGCATTTTAAAAAGGAGTTGTGCAGCCACAAACTCTGTTTTTGTGAATCATAGGATTTGCAGCTACAAAACACCATGATACATGAGGCCCATAGGGCTTTCCATCACCCTGACAGATCGGCGGGTACCTAGGCCCAGTTTCAGCCATCTGATAGTTGTCCAATAGCTGAACAGTGGCTGAATACCTGTGCCTTTCTTTGGAATTATCAATAAACAAGCCAAAGAATACAAACTGGAAAAAAGAATGCAACACATGAATAACTAAGTTATTTCATTCACTTGAAGACATCCGTGAGGGCAATCTAAGGCCCACAATCCACTCCTTAAGTGGTTGTGTAGCGTTCCGGCTGGACACTAAAGCTCCCCATTATGGAGCGCCTGACGCTCACGAAGATGATTATGTTGCCCTGAGAACTGTATTACTTTACTAATCTCCCTGTGTGGATCCGGCGGGATGGTTATGGCAAATTGACTCACTCCTCCGAGAACTCATATGGGATCGGAAGTGCAACCAAATGGCACTGGTTGTACTAAAGAGGGCGATTTTGGAGGGGACCAGATTTTAGGACTTATTATCTAGTGTCCCAGCTGCAATGGATTGCTAAATGGCAGGCCGGCACAAACTTGCTGGAGCTTGCGCCAGGTACCCAGGAAGGGGAGGGCTAGTCTCTTGCTGTCCGTTGCTCTCCGTTAATGGTGGTGCTCTGTGTGAGAGATTTCCCAATTTATGCCCGACCCTCCAGCTGGTGGGCCTACCCCACGGGGATCCCCCCCTTCTGCTTCTCTGTGGCTCTGATGGTCGGTTGGACGGACGAAGGGCTCGTCACAGTTGGTGACTGCAATGAAGCCTCTACCCTGGAACCGTTGGCAACACTGATTGAGGATCATGGTCTACCTCTGAGGCAGTTTCTCAATTATGAGGTGCTCATCAGGACGTTCCAACCACTCTGGGGCGGAGGCACGGATGTGCCACAGACGCATGAGGTCATCCAGCTGCAAAGGTCCAAGGTGGATGGGGGTCATTTGGTGAAGTGTTGTTATGGCTCCATTTGTTGCATGCCTTGTGAACTAGATGGGAAGGGGAGAAGGGGCGAGATATATCAGACCGTGACTGGGAAAGAATTTTGGAATACCCACACTCTCTCACGTAACACTTGCGTCAAATGTATACAGTTTAAGTATCTCGCATCAGACATACCTCACCCCAAAATGTTTATAGCTATTTACGGGGGAGAAGCCAAGCGTTGTCCCAGGTATGCATTGGTGGAGACAAATTTCTGTCAAATGACCCGGTCTTGCACACATATCCAGGTATGTTGGGCATTAGTGATACAGAGGCTGGCTGGGCTACTGCAGTGGGATATAACCTGTACCTTGGAGATGTGTTTAGTAGGGTCCTTTCCAAGGCCTAAGCCCAAGAATTTGGGGAATTGTTTCATTGACCTAGCACTGGCCAGACGCCAGATTGCCATGACTTGGAAGTCGGCAGTGCGGCCAATGGTGACTCGTTGGGAATCCTCGGCTAAGGAATGGGTATGGGCAGAAGAACTGGCACTGCAGAGAGAGAAAGAAAGGGGAGTGAAGAGATGCTTCATTGTGCATCTCTGGTCTGAGGTACTGGAAGCCTTCGAAAACCCAGATAGGGGACGTGTCCTCTTTTGATGCACTGCGCTCTGGGGCAGGTGGTGAGTCGCCAGCCTGACAAACACCTGTTCCACCCGAGCAGCCTCTCTGTGACGTGTGTGGGCAGGGGAACACCTGGAGGAGAAATGTGGGCCATAATGTGAGTTGGCCTACCTCTGAGGAAGTAATTCCAGGCGATTTGTGTGCATGCAGCTGTACTGTGTGTATGCTGGACTACCCCAAGTGGACCTGCCGGACTGTGATAATGACTCATTGATTATGTAGAATCAATGTTATTTTTGTTTTCCGTTGTTTGATTACGATTCAAAGTATGCTTTGGTGATATACAAAGAATATATGTCGTACCAAGTTTAACCAGAGATGTTGAATTATGGGACAACCCATGCCATCAAGCCCTTTGTAGACATAACTGATTAAGGGATTATGTATATAATTGTACTCGATGTGCAAGACAGTGAATGAGAACCCACATGGGCATGGTGTATAAATCTCTCTCAAATGCTGATGTTACTTGTGTACGGGTGAATATGCGAAAACTTAATAAGCTTATATATATATTTTAAATAAATAACTATGTTGTTTACAAAATAACATGGGGTCTTAAAAACTGAGAAATGGCAAGATTTGTCTTTCACTTTTTTAAATTAGATGAATCTATAATGGGATACGTTTGAGACAATATTCCTAACAGATATGTGACTCAGTAGTGCCTGTAATGAGTAAGAATGATAAAATAAAGAACCAGCCTTGTATTTCCACTTAGAAATTTCTGTCTGGATTGTTTAAATTTGGAGCCTCCCCCACGTTCAATAAAAAGTTTTCGTCCTAAAACAATTCAGCTATCCTTATGCTTCCACCAAACCACTAAAAAAAATGTTACACACGTGATGGGAATTACTGTTGTTTACTACCTGGACAACTTTACACTGAAAATTTATACTTCCCTGCATTCCACTTTGCATGAGTCCTTATGGGTGATCCACAAACTGATATTGTTGATTGCTGACAAAATCAACTGATCGACAAGAGGCCATAGGTGGATGTTGAGTAGTTTTGCGATTCTTTTTATCCATAATCATACATGTACTTCACTTGACATATGTTGACAAGAGTCTGTCACGGCATGATATAATAATCCAATCATATTCATTTGATTTGGCTCCGGCAAAAAATAATGTTTTAACTAAGTTTGTAGTCTTAATATGCTGTAAATAACTTGCAATACTATTAATATTCTTCGATATATCATTCTTACAAGCAATTAAAGCTGCTTTGGACCTGCCTGGATTCAAATTTGTGATCTGCAGGGCAGAGCTGATGTCAGCAGCAAGTAATTAATTCCCTACCCATCTTGACCGTGTATTGATGTAATTAAACATGGCTTTGAACAGATTGTGCTTCAGTTCAAGAGTATTTCACATAGTCCCGTTGACACAGATATAACATTTCTGAGGAGCAGATGCTATCTATGTATGTCGCTTTACCAGCAGTAATTGTAAATAATCTTGCCAAGTCACTGATATATTTATCTAGTTAGGAAGAGTTTTGTTTTTACACCAAATGTCGATGCTACGAAATAGCATAAATTGGCTTCATTTGATAATGAGCTAATTAATTAGATGAACATTACATGACCAGCAGGATTTGCTAGCGTTGAACCAGCTGGACACTTTGTTATAGAAATTACAGTACGAAGACCTGATTTTGATACTGTTAGCTTCATCACAAGTCCAAATACATCACTTTCTTGTGCCCTTTGCTTTACAGACACAACCTGGTGAAAATGTCGGAGAAACGGATGGTGTCCTCTGTCTTTATCACTCTTTCCGCACCACAGAGAGGCCCGCCACCTGTTCGCAAAAATGCTGGACAGGAGATTCCAGAACCAAAGCTGAGCCAAGTCAAGGATAGGCCCAAGCCTGCTGGAGTCAGCCAATGGGAGCCATCAATCCTACCTCCATCCAAGGCACTACCCGATGGTTACAAAAAGGTCAAGCAGAGCGAACGGTCACGTGGCGTGGTGGAGTCCTGGTTGGAGGAATCCAACTTCCCCAATGGAGGTAAGATGAAAGTGACTGTAGCGGGTACTCGGGGTCACCTAGAAGCATTCTACCACACAGTATGTCTTATGCTGTTCACACTCGGTGAATAGTGGTGACTTGTTGGAACTAGATATGGTCAAAATCTCCCCATCCTTGTATATGGATGATCCTACGTTGTTGTTGAAAGCAGTGGGATCTGGTCCCTTTCACTCATGCACACAATATCTTTGTCCTAATGTGCAGATATCTCTCTCTCTCTCTCTCTCAATCACGTGTTATGCTTTATACACAGCTTCCACCTCAGATCTTGCCTAGCATACAAAATGACAGATCCTTCATAACTTTCAATCCCCTGACCACTACACAGGAAGAACCAGCAGCACTGCGGATAACATGGTCGTGACAGGAGATGGTACCCTGCAAAGCAACAAGGATGAAGTGATTCTGTTCAATGCATAATGGTGACCTGGCCACCCAGCTCAAAGAATCCTATTATCCTGTGTTTCCCGAAACCCACAGAAGTCACAAGGCTGCCAAAAAAAGCAAAGCTTCAGCTGAATCTTAAGACCATGCCAGTTACCACCATATTTTATCTTGCCTAATTTTCCCAAGCAAGAACAGTAAAAGAAAAGTGACCACAATTTCATTGTGACCATAGTATTGTGTACAACCATCAGCATTTAGGGCCAGATGTATATATATAAATCCGGTCGCAAAATACTGATCCCATTTTGGTGACCAGTAAAGATTTTTAGAAACCAATCTATATACTAATAGGTCGGTTCCTGAAAATCCGAATTGTAGTGGATCATAATAAGATACTGATTAGATATTTGGAAGTGATGCCTACAACACACCCCTTCCTGATATCGAATTGGTATCTATATGTAAAAAAACTTTTCCAACTCCTAAAATGGAATTAGCATATAAGAAAATGCCTCCCTGGATGAAAGCTGTGTCATAGTGGCTCTAAAAAGCGAGAACATTGCCATCCCTTTCTTATGGCAAAATACCATTAAAGACTCCCGAATCCTAGTGGACAAGGCCAGGCACATGGGCATTAGATCTGAAAACAAGTTATCATTCACTGCACTGAACAGTTAAGTTATGAAGTGTGTGAACCACCAATTAAATCCGTACACAACAGTCATCTCACTGTGCACCATGAACCACCTAAATAACTCACAAGATGACGTATCCTTTTGATGCTCAATTACTGGAATGGTGTTTACTAGCCTCACAAAATGTCGGATATCGGTTACATTCTACCAACACAGCTGTGAGAATACTGCTAAAGCCAAAGAAGTGTGAGCGCGCCATTAAAGCCCTTGAGATACTTCATCGAACCCCGCAGAAGTAATTACTTAAATTCGAGGTTGTCTGCATCGGCTCAACCTCGTTATTACGAATGCCAAAAATGCAGCATGCTAGCCAGACAAAAATAGGATGATGAAACTCCTTCGTGAGGAATTGTCAAATGACAAAATGCATTGCCCACAAGTTTTTTTGCAGTGATTCTTCCACTCGCATAGCTCTTTTGATTGACCATTACAGCAGAAAACTGTCGCTAAAGCGGCGATAATGGGCTTGATAACATGCCCTGGAGAATTCCCATAGAAGCCCATGTTCACACCAGAACATGGACTTCTATTGGAATTCTCAAGTGCATATTATCAAGCCCATTAACGCCGTTCTTGATAATATGCCCCCTGTATGTATAGACCCTGTATAGCAGTGTCGCTCTGCGAAGGGCCTAGCACCAAAGCAAAATGTTGAATTGTATGATACTGCTCCATGATGTGATTGTCAATTCCCTTTACAGATTTGCCATGTTTACCTCCTCCCTTCCTGGACGACATCCCAGCACCGAAAGATCACGTCCTGGACCTTCTTCCGCCTCCACCTCCTCCTCCACCCCCACCACCTCACAATAATCGTCCGGACTTGCCTCCTCTTACACTAATTGAACCTCTCGGCTCTAACTTCCAGAAGATGGACTTGACCCCATCTCCAGGCTATCAGGTACTGAGTTAGCTTAAACACGTCAAATATTTCATGATTATCCCTAGAAAGAACTGTGTAATTGAATTAGAAGGCTACATGACGACCGTCTCATTGGAGCTGAAGTGTCCTTGGTGAATATAGAAAGCATGCCTTTGTGACTGAGGATGGTTCTGCATGACCTGGAGTAGGGTGTGTCATGTCAGCAGGTTCAGGATCCCGGCTGAATTTAAAGTAGATCCCAGGAGTGTTTTGTGAATGGAGACAGCAGATCCCTTCAGAATAGATTTCTTAAGAATAGGTTCAATAGATCGCTTGAATAGGGAGAGTAAATTGCCTGTGGAAGGTTCAAGTAGCCGTCTTGTAAATGTTATGATGCAGGCCTTGGGAATGGTTGGAGTGAATCCCATGAGATTAAGTGGAGTGGATCAGTTGTGCCTAGTTTAAGTGGATCTCTTGTGAATTCTCACTGTGAATCTTCTTCATTTAGGAAGGATCACCCTAGAATGATTAGGATGTATCCTTTCTGAATGGTTCAAGCAAGCCCCCTCTGAATACCTTGAGTGGATCCCTTTTAAATAGTTTGAGTAACTCTCTTGAAAACTGCTTGTGTATCCTTTGTGGAAAAGTTCTATCTTTGGTGAAGGGGTAGTACATCAGTTGTGATTGGCTAGTGGATTCATTGTGAACGGTTATAGTGGGTCCGCTTTGTTTAGTAAGGGTAGATCCAGGGCAGTTTTTTAAAGGGGGCCTCGAAACGGGTCGCTATCGGGCTGTTTTGTACCCAGTCACAGGCAGTCCATTTTTTTCCGGACTGCAGTGACAGCAGGCACATCGATGTAATGTAATGTAATGTAAGGGGGGTTTTATATAGCGCGACTATCACTCCAAGGAGCATCTTGGCGCTTCGAGAAACCCGGCAGGAGTAAAATGGCACTCGGTCGGTTATATCTCAGGTGGATCTTGTCGCTTCATATTAAACTCTTGCATAGCGTATCAGGTAGGCTATATAGCCAGGTTTTTAACGGTTTTCTGAAGACTACTTCTGAGGTTGTTTGGCGAAGAGGCAGGGGTAGTTTATTCCAGGCCTTAGAGCCCAAGACCGCCAGTGCCTTTCCTCCCCTAGTTTTTAGCCTAAAAGCGGGGATGGTAAGGAGATTGGCGTTTGAGGATCTCAGCACCAATCTAGCAGCCGCATGCTGGACCATCTGTAACTTATAACCAACTGTCCGGTTTGTCCCTGCATATAGGCTGTTGCAGTGCGCTGCTTACCCTGCTCACGTCTCACTAGTGGAGAAGTTACGGCATGACATCATGCCAGGTGAGCGTGTAGGGGAAAGGAAATCCTTTAAAAGACAGTCATTTTCTCTCTGGATTTCCATTCTCTTTTTGAAACTCGGGAGCAGCAAAATTGTTGTGGTCTCACCAGAGCTTCAACTAGAAGCTTTTTTAATATTGTATACAAACCATAGTTGCTGCTTATTTAGCTATGTAACTAACAACCATTGACAAAACAAATAGTCCTGACTTGTTGCTGTTATGATGCTACTTGGTGTATCATGTATCTGGATGCAATGACAGAAACAGCAAAATACAAGTAGAGCGGTACACTATGCGAAGCACAGACTTTTAGCTTACGTGTTCTTAAGCCACACCCTTCATTACATTTGTCACGCCCCTTTGAGAGACCCCCCAGTTTTTTCATCCCAGTTTTTTCATCCCGCTTGAATCCGTTGTGAATGGTTAGAGTGAATCCCTCATAAATCAATAGAGTAGACTCCTTGTGAATTGTTAGTGATCCCTTGTGAAGAGTGAATGCCTTGGGAATGTACAGAGAGGACTCGATTTAACTGGTCAGGCCTGGATGGATTCCTTACTAATATTTAGATTTGTTCCAATATGACTGGTTAGGACTGATCCCTTGCAAATTATGATGGTGGATAATTTGCAAATTAATAGAGAGGATCCCTTGCAAATAGGTAGAGTGTGTACGTGTAAATGGACAGAGTGAGTACCTTGAGAGTGTTTGGATTATTAGTGTGTAGATAGATTGGAGCATTTGTCCAGGGTATGGATGGATATCATACCATATGCATACAATTCGCTTTTATTTGCTCTGAACTGCAACTTTTTTTTATAATATAGTAGGTGTAACAAGAAAGACTTTTTCTGGCAGTTCATATTAGTGTGTTGTAATACTTATAATTTCACACTGGAATAATTTGGAATTTAGATTCATGGCTAAGGGTTTTATTGGCATGTATTTTAACAATGCTATTGCAATAGCCTAGACATGTTTAGATCAAGTTCAGTTTGCCGTACCTTATATTTTGACATATGCTCCTTTTTAACATACTCCATTTTCTACAAGTCTGTTATCTCAAACTAAAAGCCACATTCAAACAAAAAAAGAGATAAAAAATCATAAGTAGCCAATGTCTATCTGTTAAAAATAAATACATAAAATCTTCTCACATTACTAGGAAATTGGCAGAACAAAGATTCCTGAAATACTTGCATTTAAATTAATTTGTAGTTTACTCATTAAATGTACACATGGACACCCCTGTTTGTAACATACAGAGGTGTCTTTCTTTCCCCTTTTCTGATAGCAAGTAGCAACAGTTTAATCTATATGTGTTCACCTTCTACCAATAATGACTCTAGTGTGGGTTGGTGAAGGCCCTCAATTTGAAGGTGGTGACTGGGGATAAGCTTCTACTGGGCTCTTGGTGGACAGGGCGTAGCCCCGGGTGAGGTGGCAAAGGCCCTTGTGGGCCTGTATTGATTTCCGAGGTGGGTGCAATGTGATCCTGCTGTGTTGTAACAGACTGTTGGCAGGCTGAGACTAACTTCTGGCAGTATAGAGCAGGTTCTATGTGGCTAATGTTGGTTCCTGACAGATTGAGGAGGGCTCTTGGTGGAGTGGGCTTAGCTCTTGATGAGACAGTGCAGTCCCCAGGGGATTGGAATGTGATCCAGGTGGTGGTGGTTGTCTTTGTACAACCAACTCTATAAAATTTGCCATGAATTTACCATACCTTCTGTACCAATATGGTGCCTTTCATAATCTGCAGTGTACAGAGAAACCTGACTAATTATTGCTGTCTTTTAGGGCCCGATTCACAGAATGAATTTAAGACTCAATCCTAAACTTACTACTGTTTTGGTATTATTATTATTATAAACCATTTTATAGCGCGCTCTGCTACTGGGGAGTATCCTGGCGCGGGAGAAAGAAAAGCAGACAACAGACCCTCAAAGAAAAAAAAGGACTCTTAAATAGCGCTGTTAAACAGATGTGTCTTCAGATGTTTTTTGAATGCGGCTACAGTGGGTGTGGAGCGCAGGTGAAAAGGAAGAGCATTCCAGGCGCGAGCCACGACCACCGCAATCGACTGACCACCAAGTCTGGCACGTTTAAAACGGGGGAGGGATAGTTGAAACAGAGTGGAGGATCTCAGAGTACGTGTGGGGACGTAGCTAATGAATCTTTTTCTCAAGTACTGGGGGCCTTGGTCATGGATAGCACGAAACGCCAAAACCAATGACTTAAACCGGATGCGCTGTGCAACCGGGAGCCAGTGGAGTGTACGCATCTCCGCGCGAACGCTCTTCCATCTAGGAATGTTGAATAAAAGACGGACTGTCGCGTTCTGGATGATTTGCAAGCGTTTTACCAGGTAAGAGGGGATTCCACTGAACAATGCATTGGCATAGTCCAACCTGGACAGTATAAGCGCTCGCGCAACAGACTCCTTTGCCTCTCTAGGAAGCAGGGGAAAGAATTTGCGAAGCATTTTTAAGGTCGCAAAACAGGTGCCAGTAAGTTTTTTAATATGATGTTCGAATCTTAAATCCTCTCCGAACCAGATGCCCAGATTCTTGGCAGGTCTCCCCATCTCTTTCGGGCCTGGGATGTCAGAAGGCCATAGGGTGCTCATGAACGAGGGGGGAAAGGAGCCATAAAAAAGAACCTCGGATTTGTCCTCGTTGCACTTCAACTGGGCCTTCGTCAACCAGCGAAATACAGAGGACAAACATAGATGAACTATAGAGGTATCAAGGTTATCATCTGGCCAGGTAAACAGCAATTGGGTATCGTCTGCGTACCCTATAATCTTAGCCCCGAACTGTTCAGCTAGATAAACCAAAGGTGTAATGTAGGCATTGAACAGTAAGGGGCTGAGGGTGGAACCTTGCGGGACACCTGTAAGCAGAGGTTCAGGCTCGGAGGCATAGGGAGGCAGCCAGACCTGCTGGGTCCTGTCAGACAAGAAGGAGGACAGCCAGTCTAACACAACCCCTCCAATACCTATATCCGCCAGCCGGCCAAGAAGAAGCTCTTGGGGGACGGTATCGAACGCGGCAGAGAGGTCCAAAAGAATTAGGACCGCTCTGCCGCCTCCGTCTAAACAGTCCCTGATGGCCTCGCTCATCTCCAAGAGGGCTGTCTCGGTGCTGTAAGCAGCCCTGAAGCCCGATTGGGCCGGGTGGAGGGCATTGGAAGTTTCAACAAATCTCTCTAGTTGTCGAAATGCCACCTTCTCACAGATCTTTGTGAGTGCCGGTAAAAGGGAAATTGGTCGATAATTCCCGGGGGCCGTCCAGTCTAGACCTGGTTTCTTTAGGAGAGGCAGAAGCTTAGCCTGTTTCCAAGCAGTAGGAACCACGCCCGTCCTCAGGGAGAGGTTCACAATCTGCGTGATCTCAGTACAGACTAATTCCGCCACCTCCGAGAGCACCCGGGCAGGACACGGGTCGGCGGGTGAGCCAGATTTCAGGGACTGGATTAAAGGGAGAGTAGTGTCCTCCACAATTTGCTCGAAGATCGTGAACTGCTGTTCCGAACTAGGGCAAAGGGAAGGGCACGGGCCCTCTATTGCGTAGTCGGTGGGGAGGGCTGCTGCAAGGTCTTGCTGAATCCTCTTTATTTTATTAGTAAAAAAGGAGGACAGTTCCTCACACCATTGCATCGAGGATGGATGAGAAACGGCCTCAGCGACAGGTGCCACAAAGCTTTTCACAATGGCAAAGATCTCTTTGCTACTGTTGTCTGCCTTGGCGATAAACCCAGCATAATATTTCCCCTTCGCACCCTTGATGGCTGTGTGGTATTCTTTTTGCGCCAGCCGTAGAGTGGATTTAGCCTCAGGGCTATAATCACGTCTCCACGCTCGTTCAAGCTTTTTACACCCCAGTTTTAATTCCCTCAATTCTGGGGAAAACCAAGGTTGGGAGGGGGTACGTCTAGATCTGGTAAGCGTGGTCTGCCTAATGGAGGCGGTTACCGCCTGCTGTAGCCACTCATTAAATTCACAGACCGCATCGCCCAGGGGCAATTTCGATTTAGGGCGAGTATTACCCAGAGCCTGTCTGAATGCAGGTAGATTGATCTTTTGGGAGTGAAAAATAAAAGGTGGGGAACAAGGCTCCACAATCTCCCAATTAAATCTGACCAGATCATGGTCGGACCAGGTCGTTTTTTCAACAGCCACAGACTGAATAGGGAAGTTAGAACATACCAGGTCAAGCAGATGGCCCCCCATATGCGTCGGGGCAGTCACCCATTGCTTGAGTTGAGCAAGCTCCAGAATTTCACCAAGCCTGTGGGCATCGGACGAATCAGGGACATCCATATGAATATTCAGGTCCCCGACCAGTAGGAACCTAGGAAAACCTAGGGCCCGTGGGACCAGATATTCTTCTAGGGCGTCCAAAAAGCGAGTAGCCAGACCCGGAGGTCTGTATATGAGAGAGCCTCCTAAAGTAAAGTGGGGAGAAGTTGTGATGGAAAAGTGGAGAACCTCACCCCCTATATCCGCAGCCGGCGGCTCAGAAGCGAAGCTCCACTCTTCCTTGAACACAACCGCTAATCCGCCCCCTCTGCCCAGGGGTCGGTCCACTCTGGCGATCTTAAACCCCCTAGGGACCGCGAGTTCTACGCTAGGTGCGGAGGTGCTGGTCAGCCATGTCTCCGTAAGGAACAGCACCTCCAGTTGGTCATCCACCAATAGATCGAAGATCTCGGCGGCGTGCCTAACTGCAGATCTGGCATTAATCAGTCCCGCCCGAATATTCGTGGTAGGAGCGTTAATGTCTAAACTTGGGGGGGGGGGAGGGTTGGGGGACAAAACCACAAGAGGGGCATATAGACATATGACAATTCAAATCCGCACGTATGCAGTGCCCACTGTTAACTGAAGGGGCAAGCCTCCACAGATCATGATGTGAATATCTGTGAGTTTCAGATTTGACCAAACCCAAAGGTCGCCGAGTAGAATGGCTGGCCCTGGGCCCGTCCGAGGCACGGACGGGCACAGACGGGCCCTCCTTTGGCGCTCCTTCGGCGCGCAGACGGCGCGCCCGCTGCGCGCGACCGCTGCGCGCTCTATGGTGTAACATTATTTATCGCCCAAGCCCCTCCCCGAGCTGGACCGCTAACTTCCGACCAGCCAGGTACCGGGCCTCACCAAAGATGGCGCCGCCCGACCTGACCCTCCACAACAAACGGCACAGAAAGCCGCGGTGGACCGGGGCCCAGGGGAACCGGGAAACAGTACACAAGGTATTTAATCACACTACAGTTTTAAAAAAACATACAACACAATTCACTTACTACTTTTGGTATTCACAGAATGAACTTACTACTTTTGGCATTCACAGAATGCACTTACTACTTTTGGTATTCACAGAATGAACTTACTCATTTTGGTATTCACAGAAGTTAGGACTCCTAACTTTAGGACTCCTAAATGCCTTCTGTGTATACCGAAAGTCTTAAAAATAGGATTTTTCTCAATTTAGTAGTAGTAAAGTTAGGACTCCTAACTTCAGGACTCCTAAATGCCTTCTGTGAATACCGAAAGTCCTAAAATTAATATTTTTCTCAATTTAGTAGTAGTAAAGTTAGGACTCCTAACTTTAGGACTCCTAAATGCCTTCTGTGAATACCGAAAGTCTCAAAATGAGGATTTTTCTCAATTTAGTAGTAGTAAAGTCCCATTCCTAGCGAAGGTTATCGAGAAGGCTGTCAACAGACAACTGACCCGCTACCTCGAGGAGAACAACATCCTGGACCCGTCCCAGTCCGGGTTCCTGCAGCAACCACAATACCGAAACCGCCATCGACGCTGCCACCGATGACATCCTGATCCTACTGGACAACGGCGAAACCGCGGCCCTCATCCTACTGGACCTGTCAACCGCCTTCGACACTGTCTGCCACCGCAACCTATGCACACGCCTCCACAATGTAGGGATCCGAAACAAAAGCACTGGACTGGACCACGTCCTTCCTCTCCGGCAGAATCCAGAGCGTCCGCCTCCCACTTTCCGATCCAAAGCTACCGAGATCATGTGCGGCATACCCTAAGAATCATCCCTCAGCCCGACATTGTTCAACATCTACATGGCACCACTCGCCCACGTCACCCGACTACACGGCCTCAACATCTTCTCCTACGCCGACGACATCCAGATGATCCTCTCCCTCACCAAGGACCCCATCACCACCAAAACCAACCTTCACGAAGGAATGAAAGCCGTCGCCGAGTGGATGAAGAACAGCTGTCTGAAGCTGAACTCAAACAAGACGGAAGCCCTCATCCTCAGCTCCACCCCCTCGGCGTGGGACGACTCCTGGTGGCCGACCGCACTGGGAGCAGCACCAACACCCACCGACCACGCACGCAACCTAGAGTTCATCCTCAACTCAACACTCTCCATGACCAAGCAAGTCAAGGCTGTCTCGTCCTCCAGCTTCAACACCCTCTGCATGCTCCGCAAGATCTATAGGTGGATCCCCACCGAAACTATAACAGTCAAGAAGGCCCTCATCAGCAGTAGACTAGACTACGGCAACGCCCTCTACGCAGGAACCTCGGCCAAACTCCTGAAACGACTACAGCGCATACCGAACCGACTCTGCACGCTTAAACATCGACATCCCTCGGCGCAGCCACATCACACCGCACCTGAAAGACCTACACTGGCTGGTCAACAAGAGGATCGCCCTCAAGGCACTCCACAACACCAGACGGGCATACCTCAACAGACGACTCACCTTCTACACCCCGAACCGCCAGCTCCGCTCCCCCGACCTCGCCCTCGCCACCGTCCCCCGCATCCGAAGAACGACCACCGGCTATAGATCGTTCTCCCACCTCGCCGCCAAAACCTGAAACACCCTCCCCATCCTCCTACGGCAGACCGAGGACCTACTTACCTTCAGGAGGCTACTCAAGACCTGGCTATTCGAGCAGTAGCAGTGCCCCACCACCCCCAGCGCCTTGAGACCCTCACGGGTGAGTAGTGCACTGTAAAAATGTTTGATTGATTGATTGTGTCCTACTTTGTATTGTATTTTCTGGGGCCGGGGAGTCGGCACATTTTGTGATCTACTCGTCGAGCTGTTTGATGCTGTGGTTTAGGTTGTAGCAGTGCTTAATTTGAGCAGGTGGTTTCCGGTGCTCGGCACCAGCACTTAATTGTCAGCACCCATGCTTGTAACAGTCTGCCACGAGGTGATGCTGTCTGGCTAATTTAGAGCTGACCGTACTTATGTTCTTACAAACTAAGCACTAGGTTGTGGGTGGGGTTGGGCTGGTTCTCGTGCAGGGTGTTAGGCCATTTGGAATCTGAGATGCTGCTCCAAGTAGGCTCAGATCCAGACAGGGGAGGCACTTGCCACATATCTGTTTCCATCAATTACCACATTACCACTGTTACTTAGTACAAACCTGTATCAGTGGGTTGCTCAGAAAAACTTCATTGTCCTACAGGTAAACACCACTTAACGAAAAATCATTAGCAAAGAATGTGACAGGTGTGATGAGAAGGAATTCTACAATTTAGATGCAAAACAGGGAAGGCATCTATCAATTCTTGAAAAGCAATGACATGTAGGGACCTATAGAGTGACATTAGACCGCGATGAAGGCAGTTCAAGGCTTGGGGCATTCAATTTTATTTTGAAGACGTGCAGTCTTTCTTCAAATCAACATTACGGCACTTTGAGGAGCTTGGAATGAGGGGAAACAGCAGCATTAGAATTCACATACTTTATGAGTGCAGTTTTCACTCTTTCTGACTTTTTCCTCATGTAAAATGTACCACATATTATTTAGCATAATTTGCACAGGGGAAACACTGGGGTGTGCAGTAATTTTGCACAACTTGTAATACCAAATCGGGCACACACAAGTTAATATTACCAGGCCTCTCTTAATGAGGCCATAAAAAGCCAGACAAAGGCCACTGATATTGTCTCTGCTAATTAAAAGGCTTAGAATACTGCTTATTGTTGCGTTTTAAGTTCAGAGTAAGTTGGAAGCAGGGATGGGAGGTGAGTGGGTTTGTTAGGTTGAGCCTAGTGCAGCGCGCATGCACTGCCCTATGGGGAGACCTCTTGGAATCACTCCAGACTTTCTCCAAACTCGTCCGTGTGGTTTTTCAAGTTCCACACTTGGCCAAAGGGGGGTGCATGTCCTACCTATTCTGTAAATGTTCACTCCCACGGCCTTTGGGTCTCGGGAGCGAGCAGCGGCACTTTAGGGTGCCAGCTGCATTCCTTACATTCCTTGCAGTGCGCGCGCACCACTTGCAGTCTTGTCTTTCTCGCGGTCTTCACACAAGCGTGCTTTACCTTCCGCTTGCAATCTGCTCTTTTACTGCAGAGGAATTGTGTCTGAGTGCACCTTTATTGCAGCTTATCGGTCTCTTGACAGCAACATGGTGCACCGCTCAAGCCTGAGGCGGCCTTTGTTAGAGCCCTCCTGGCACAGGAACACAGAAAATACACACATCGTCATTATCAATGCGAGACACAAAGAGCAGACATGCGTAGGAGGGTAGAAACAAGCGGCCTTTCCATTCTTCCCAGACTTAAACCGATCTCTATAATCAAGAATACCAACGTGAGTGCTGGAGAACATTTTAGAACGCTTCTTGCTACTGTTCCTTCTCACTAACCAACGTAATTTGAATGGTTGTCGGTCGTCAGGGTCTCGTGGCGGCCTCTGGAGAGCGGTTCTCCCAGTCATCGTCCCACAGTCGCTTATAACATTGATGCATCCACACAAGGTTGAAGTTCACATTGCAGCCGGCCATGGTGGCGTTGTTCCTTAGCCCTGGTGTAAGGACATGCCTCAGTATAGCAGTGGGTTTATTCTTTCGTGCAAGTGTCTTGCGGGGTGTAAATCACAACTTGCACACTGTACACACTGCTCAGACTTATCTGGGGCCTGCAAACCTTTGTAATAATAGAACCTGCTGCATTTTCTTTTTATAAAAACATGAAGAACAGTTTGGTGGTAAAATGTCCTCCGCCTTTCTCTCTTGTCAGTCGGGCAGCCTCATTATGCGGCTAAAATTAGGGCTGAAGTCACTCACTTCTTACTCCTCTATTTTTAAACTCTTTTAGCACATGCCTGTGCGCATGAAGAGCCCTGTTTACTCACTTAACCATTTAAACATGCCTTTATTAAATAAATGGGCGGGGTTCTTTTATATGTCCATACCAAGATGACACAACAGGCCTTCTCTTGCTTAGTCACCAGACTACTGAACAAGAGCACCGAATGCATAAGAACCAACCCATCTCTTCCTGACATACTGAAAAAAATCTATAAGCACAACATTTCAGTTTTTTTCTGTTTCTACAGTTGTTTCCCTACCAGGAGGAGCCAGGTACTAATTATGCAAGTGGCACAGATATACAGTTTGGAAAGTTAATGTTAATTGTTCAGTATAATTGAAATGCTCTATATAACACGCATGGTTCCTCAGCGGCTAGGCCTACATTCAATAAATAAAGGAAATTGTGTTCGACCTTGATCCAGAACTTGCATGATGCTCGTTTCTATAATCAGTGGTTATCGTGAAATTGGGCATGAATCCTGACTGAAGTTGTGTTTGAAAAGTGCTGTGCACCAGGACGAGCAGGCCCATCTTTATTGCTGGTGGCGCCCGGAGTTACACTCTTTTAGCTACCCTATCCACCACCCATGACTTCCTTCTCAACTGATTCCCTCACTACCACCCTCCAACAGTGCCCCTCATCTCTTCCTAGCCCCTCTCTCACATTCATGTCTTTTTTAGCACTACTCATAATAGTATCGGGTGACAGAGCACATTAAATCACACACATTATATAGAGACAATGAATCATACATGTCTAAATCAATCACCTTGTTCCCTTGCCATAACCGTTGTCACTTTCACACAATCTCAAAATCAATGCACTAAAGTTACTAAACATCAACTCCTACCCTAACCTAAATTCAATTTAATTATAGGGTAACAATAATTTTTAGATAATAAGTTACCTTGTTAAAACAATAAACCTAAACACAGCCTTCAGTGATATTCATTTAACAAATGTTTATTATAATAATGTAATGCTAACCCCAACACCCAACTGTTATATAGTATTGTATCCATCAACGCTGTGGTCATCCCTCCTTAACAAAAAAAAGCGATAGCAAACAAACATTAGAACACACAGGAAGAATTTTACAGCAGTACAGGAACACAAAAATTAGAAGACATTTGTTCTGTTAATTCTTTTTTTAATAGGGTTGTTCAGTTCTACATAATATCTTCTTGGTTTTATATAAAATAAAAAAAATTACAACGCTTTTTTATAACTTTACAACATGCTGCACAGCAGCCACACTGCTCTACACCATATCTTAAAAACATTGGCAAAACAATGGCTCTGGCTAAACACTTATAAGGTCCCAAAAGCGAGACCTATTGGCTATGCCAATTCTTGTTTTTCTGACTGTTGGGGACTTAGGGTGGTGGATGCTAATAGATTTATTGCCCACATTCTGTCGGGTGTTAAAAGCTGTTAATTGCCATTCTCCTGATTATCTTCCATCATCCTTAGGGAGATGGGGGTGTTAAAAACCGAGGTATAGCAATGGTGTGCCGTGTAGAAGAAGGATCATATTACTTTGTCCGCAAAGATACATTTCGCCTTTTCATCTTTGTCCCTGGGTTGTCTCTCTGATCCGGTAGGGAATGTGAAGTGTTTTCCTCCTCGAGTTGCTGGGGCTTTGCTTGGCCCTACCCTTCGGGCTTTGACACACACAGGCCCTGAGAGAGGACTTCTCTGTTTGGCCACCAAAACCCTAACATATATCTGTGTGATGTGGCAAAGAATTTGCGTCCGGTTTGGATTGTCGGATGCTGTGACTGGAGATATTTTGTTTCAGGCATTTCATTGCTGAGTCAGGATTTGCAAACCATTCGTCATCTGTCTACACCAAGCCCTGCATTCAGCAGCTGGTAACCCTTTCCAGGAGGCTGATGTAGACCGTGTATGTGAAAGTAGCCTAGCTAACTTTAAAAAAGGTCAACGTAATATTTCTACAAAAAATTATAATTATTTACCTGGATAGTAGAAGGCTGTGAACATATCTACAGTCATTCATTCTTCACCCCTCTCCTTTTCTCATGTTTGCAGCGGGAATCTTTCTGGATTCACTATGCTGTGCATTATTCCGCCGTCTAGTGGTTGGGTCCGGAATCGTAGTCTTTTCTTTCTTTTTTTTTTTTTGTGGCCCAGGTGGGCGTCGACGTCCCACCTTTTGGTGTACTTCCTGTGACGTCGGCATGCTTCCTGCGGAAGCTCCCACCTTTGGGCGCCATCTTCAGATTCTTTTTTCCGCCGTTGGTTCTGGATCGTCACCGAGAGGCTCCAGAGTTTTGGGAGAAAAGAAGAAGAAAAAGGCGAAATTTTCACAGAAAAGATTGGAGAAGATACCAAGGAATAAGATCACCAAGCCGGGACGACGAAGAAGGAGGTGAACTTCGAGATCTTCGACGTCCAACGGAGAATGCGCACACAGGGGGCCCCCTGAGCACAGGAATGAACAAAACACCCTTTAAATTCAGCCGTAACTGCCACCACAAATACGCACAGAAGGACCAGCACCCGGTCTGCAACCTCTGCTTACCGGTCAACCACGAGAGCAAGGATTGCAACGCCTGCTCCGCCTTCACCCCAAAGACACTCAGGGTTGGAGAGAGACAGAGGAGAGCCAACTACACCATGCAAGGCAAGGGCCAACCTCCGTCGCTTCGGGTCCTGGGCCTCTCCAGCGACAAAGAGGACAACATCGCAGAGGGACCAGATGACTACATGGTCGTAGAGACCGATAAGAACGCATCTAAAGAGGTAGGAGAGACGTCGACCCCAAAACCCCTGACAGACTCTCGAAAGCCCGATCAGGACTCTCGAAAAACAGAGTCTAAGTCCTCAAAGGGAGCACTGGCGCCGAAAACCTCGACGGCCGCAGCTGCATCCAAGGACAGACAGCCCAGCAGATCCTTCGAAAAGGACTCCCAGGCGGCGAAGAACGGCGAAAAGCCAGGGCCGTCGAAGCACGTCCCCGAAAAGGACCGCTCGACTTCGAAGGAGAAGGACCCGAAGGTCGCTTCGACGTCGACGACTAAGTCGAAGAGATCGGCCAAAACGCTCGACGCCGACCATGCCGCCGAGATGGAGAGGAAAAAGAGAAGGCTCGAGGCTAAAATGGAGAACATCCTGCAAAGGAAGAAAGAGTTCAACGAGAAAATGAAAAGGTTCACGATTCCGTCGAAACCGCGGCCGACGATTGTCGAAATAGAAGAGGAAGAGGAGTTTGGCGCCGAAGGGCCGCCAAAAACTCCCGAGCCACAGGAACACCTCGAGGAAGAGGGCCTATACTATGAGGAAGAAGGCGACGATGACCAGCGAATGACTTTCGGCTCGGCATCCTCGATGACACAAGACCTGGAATGGCCGGGCATCGACTCCGAAAATCCGGAAGAGCCCGTGGAGACTTATGCTTCGATGCCTTCGCCACCAGATGACATTGGGGCCTATAACATGGTCATCAAGTACGCGGCAGCGGCCTATGGAGTCAAATTGGAGGAGGAAAAACCAAAAGGCATGTTTCCTTTTTGAGACCCTGCTCCCCACTCAAAGAGTCAGTTCCTCCCCATGCTTCCGAGTGTCATGGACCAAGGGAGGGAGGCGTTCAAAGATCCAGAAAACTGCAGGTCTGTCACACCTAGGATGGAGAATAAATACAAACACCCCTCTCAGGATCCGTCACGGCGGACTCCATTATTGCGGCAACAGCCAGAAAGAGGGCAAATGTCCCAACAACGTCAGGCCCACCACCAGACAAAGAAAGTAGGAGAATGGACCTGACTGGGAGAAAGATAGAGAGAAATGCAGCAGTACGCTGGCGCATTGCGAACTCCAACGCCCTACTGAACAAACACCAGTACCAACATTGGGACGAGATGGGGCAACTGCTCAAGCACCTCCCAGAGGTATACCAGCAAAGGGCGTCACACCTGGTGAAAGAGGGGAATAATATAGCAAATGCTTGCCTAAAAACGGCTTTGGATGGGGCTAACACATCCAGCAGACTTATGATGATAGGAATCACAGAAGGAAGGCAGGCAGGCCTGGCTTAGGATCTCAGGCTTCAAGCCGGAAGTGCAGAACAACATTCTAAGCACTCGCTTCAATGGAGAGACACTGTTCGGGGCACCGGTGGATGAGAAACTCACCCAGCTCAAGAAAGAAAAGGAAACTGCAAGGTCCATGGGGGCCTTACAATTCAGATGGATGAGAAGGGGTACCCCGACACGGAGACCAAACGGAAGGGGAGGAAACCAGCCGGGAATGTCACACCAGACATTCCAGCAGGCGCACCGGGGCGACAACAAATCCCAGCAGGGGCAGCAAAAGCAAACCTGGCAGTACCAGCCTCGGGCCAGTCCTTTCGCCGGAGGGCGAAAGAACAAGGGCAGACAAGGAGAGGGGGCCAACAACCCACCTCAAAGTGACTCCGTCATACCAAGCGTGCCCACCCACACGACCCCTCCGAGGGTGGAGCACAACAAGGACAACAAGAGGGAGTTACACGGACCAAACATCGACGAACATGTAACACCAGTAGGAGGCAGGCTAAGACACTTCTTCCAGGAGTGGAAGAAGATAACTACAGACAGATGGATACTCAACATCATACAGTTTGGATACTGCATAGAACTGGAAAAGAAACCACCAAACAGGAAACCGAAAAGGAAGGCGCATTCAGGACTAGCGCTGCTCCTAGAGGAATCACAAGAACTTTTCCAAAAGGAGGCCATCTAACTAGTTCCATTCAGAGAAAGGAACAAGGGAGTGTACTCAAACTATTTCCTAGTTCCAAAAGTGGATGAAACGCTAAGACCCATCCTGTATCCAAGGTTCCTAAACAGATACATAAAGACACAAAAGTTCAAAATGACATCCCTCCAAGAGGTCATTCCTCAGATAAGGGACAGGGACTTCATGTCCACCATAGACCTCAAAGATGCCTACCTGCACATTCCCATGAACAGGCAGCACAAACATCTACTAAGATTTACCATCAACAAAGAACACTACCAGTTCACAGCCCTAGCCTTTGGACTAAAGTCCGCACCAAGGGTGTTCACCTAATGTCTCGCAGCCGTGGCAGCGTACCTGCGCAGGGAAGGTATTCATGTATACCCATACCTCGACGACTGGCTAATTAAAGCTAGTTCACACCGGACATGCAAGGAACACGCACAGCGGATCACAGAGACACTGACAGACCTGGGATTCTCCATACACTGGGGAAAATCCTAAATGGAACCAGAGCAAGTGAAGATCTTCCTGGGGGCACAGATCAACACCATACAGTGCAAGGTGTTCCCCAGCGACAAGAGAACACTGGCCCTGCTGAAGGAGACACGCCACTACCAGAAGGGGCGAGCTCTGGCAGTGAGGACAGCGAGCAAGATCATGCGGATGATGGCGTCCTGCATACACCTGGTCCCCAGTATACGGCTCCACATGAGACCATTCCAGGAATGGCTGCAACAGCAATTGTCACAGGCTACAGGAAGTTGGGAGGATCTAGTGGTTGTAACGCACGCAGTGCAGGAGGAGATTACATGGTGGAACAGGGAGAACATAACAAGGGGGAAGCCCTTAACACCACCAACCCCAATGGTGACCATCCCACAGACGCATCCCAGAAGGGATGGGGAGCACACATGAACAAACTCAAAGTGAGGGGTCTGTGGACTCCAGTAGATGTGGTCAGACACATCAACTACTTAGGACTGAAGACCGTGTTCCTCGCCCTGAAGGCATTCCAGAAACAACTGCACAACCAAAGGGTGTTGATACAAACAGATAACACAACAACGATGTTCTACATCAACAAACAGGGAGGAACACAATCAGTCGCACTGTCCAACCTAGCGCAGGAAATATGGAGATGGGCCATCCCACTCAAAATAGACCTGCTAGCCATACACCTACCAGGGAAGGACAATGTGGAAGTAGACTGGCTCAGCAGACAGACTTCAGCATCCCACGAGTGGGAGCTCAATGCACAAGAAACGCAAAGGCTATTCAGAAGGTGGGGAACACCGACAATAGACCTATTTGCAACACACCAGAATTCAATATGCCGACACTTCGCATCCAGGCAACCTGAGGAGCAATCCCAGGGGAATGCCCTATGGATAAGCTGGTCGAAGACATTTGCCTACGCTTTTCCCCCGATACCGCTGATACACAGAGTACTAAACAAGTGCAGAACCAGCAACATTACAATGATCCTGGTGGCACCCCAGTGGGCCAGGCAGACCTGGTACTCACAGATAAGGGAAATGGCACAGGGACCACCCCACAGGTTCGGGAAAAGGAAAGACTTACTCTCCATGCAAAACGGAGAAGTACTACACCCAGAGCCAGAGAGCCTCAGCCTAGCGGCATGGCTCCTGAAAACATAGAGTTTGCACACCTAAGGTTACCTCAGAGCACCCTGCGGGTGCTACGGGAGGCAAGGAGACCTAGCACACGAAGGTGCTATGTGGCAAAATGGAAGAGGTTCACACAAAAGTGCAGCAAGAAGAAGCTACACAAGAAAATGACATGGGAATCAACGGTGCTAAGATATCTCACGCACCTGCTGAAAGCAAAACTAAGTTCATCCTCGCTTAGAGTACACCTAGCATTGATAGTAGCCTACACAAGAGGAGAGACAGGAAAGAGCTTCTTTACATCACAGATAGTAAAGAGATTCCTCGAAGGGGCAAAAAGGATCGCACCACCTAAGAGGATGCCGCCACCGGCATGGAACCTTAATTTAGTACTTACAGAGCTCATGAAAGCGCCCTTTGAACCCATCCATAAGGCCTCCCTACAAATGCTGACAATGAAGACAGCCTTTCTGGTGGCAATCACCTCACTGTGCAGGGTAAGCGAACTACAAGCGCTAACACTACAAGAACCCTCCGTTCAAATACACAATGATAGGGTGGTAATGAGAATTGACCCACACTTTATGCCAAAAGTGGTGTCAAGGTTCCACATGAACCAAACAGTACAAATACCAAGCTTCTTTCAGAAACCGTCCACAAGCGCAGAGAGGGCACTGCACACCCTGGACGCTAGAAGAGCAGTAATACACTACATAGAAAGAACTAAAGAGCACAGGAAAACAAAGCAGTTCTTTGTGTCCTTAGCAAGCAGTGTCCTGGGTAGACCAGTAACAAAGGGAACCATCGCACGATGGATCGCACAAACTATACAATTCTGCTACAAACAGGCAGGCCAAGAACTAGCAGAAGGGGCACGAGCCCACTCTACCAGGAAGAAAGGAGCAACAATAGCCTTCCTAGCTAACACACCCATTTAAGTCATATGCCTGGCGGCAACATGGGCTTCAGTGCACACGTTCACTAAGCACTACTGTGTGGATATACAAATGAACAAGGAAGCACAAGTAGGACAGAAGGTGTTTCAACATATATATTCAACAACCAACGCTCATCTTCCACCCAGCCGCCACAAACATAACAAACCGCTACAAAGTCTATGCACAGCATAGTGAATACAGAAAGATTCACGCTGCAAAACTAATAGTTTCTTACCTGTCGGTGTAGTTTTGCAGCTTGAAGATCTTTCTGGATTCACTAGCGAACCCACCCACCTCCGCCAGAAAGATGAGGCAGGAGAACAAGGTGGTATATGGTCAATATAGAAAGAGACACTTTTAAAGGACAAAGCGGAAAAAAATCACTTACTGGAGGAAGAAATAGAAAACATTGCCAAAGGATTCACAAACAGAACACAAAAACAAGAAAAAAGAATCCGAAGATGGCGCCCAAAGGTGGGAGCTTCCGCAGGAAGCTTGCCTACGTCACAGGAAGTACACCAAAAGGTGGGACTTCGACGCCCACCTGGGCTACAAAAAAAAAAAGAAAGAAAAGACTGCGATACCGGACCCAACCACTAGAACGCGGAATAATAACTGCATAGTGAATACTGAAAGATTTTCAAGCTGCAAAACCGACAGGTAAGAAACTATTTGTTACTCTTGAATATATGACGTCACAACGCAAACAATTACAACGCATTCCTTTACAATGCGGTTTTTACATCGCAACTACCATTCCAACGCATGATTTTACAACGCATGCCATTACAACGCATACCATTACAACGCATAATACTTTTGGGGCAACAGTGGGGTAAGTGTTGGATAGTGTAGGGGTAAAAATTGCTATTCCCACTCCAGTGAGTGCAACAGTAGGGTAAGTGTTGGATAGTGTAGGGGTAAAAATAATATCCCCAAGTACCCCAAAACCCTTACCCACCCTAAAACAAAAAAATCCCCCTTACTTACCTTCTAATGAGTTGTAAGGGCATGCATTGCAATGGTATGCGTTGTATTAGCATGCGGTGTAGTGACATGCGTTGTAATGGCATGTGATGTAAAGGCAGCTGCTTTGTAACAGCTGCGTTGTAAAGGTAGTGCATTGCAATGACTGTGTTGTAATGGTTGTTTCCCGTTACTCTTAAGGTTCCTTTCAAGCAGCCTTTAAACCCATCTTGCATTAAATCCAAGCCTCCTAGCATCAGCAACTTCTCTTTATCTGCCCGCATAACGTTTCTCTATTACACATAACATTACTCAGACATTCAATTATCTGGATCATTTGTTAGGACACAAAACACATTTTGCGTTTCCAAAAAACACCCTAGGTGACACAGGTTTGGCAAAGAGCCTCAAGACCCCAATCCTGAATGTACACCATGATGTAGAGACAATTGACAACGCACCTGACAATCATAATATGCTCTCTCTACTGCTTGAGGGCCTGAACTCTGGCCTGACCTAGGTTGAAATTGTGAGAGATCCGGATTTCTGTTTTGGCTCCACAAAGTTGTTCACCACTTTTTCACAGGAGATGCATTCTCTATAATTATGCCACAGATATCACCTGATAGCTCCCAGAATAAACGTGATGGCCCATTATGTGATGCCAGTGGTATACATGAGGTATGTTATAAGGAGCCGGACTTCTAGTTTCCTGGGCTTTCTCTATTAAATTTACTGGGATTACAGTGTCTTGATGGATAATAAATTCCCTTGTAACCCTATCTTTAGTGAATTTTGTCTGAATAGTTTTCCCCTGTATCTGATGTGTAGCTGTTAACTCCAAAAGTCCCTTTTCCAGTATTTATTTGACCAATCCAGCTAGTGTGAGGCAAAGAGTTTCTGTCTAGGCAACCCACCCTTCTCCGTGTTTCACATCTACGAATAACACCTGACGTACAGGATGTACAGCGACCTGTCAATCACTGCTCCAATTCTCTGTCCCCTCCTGTGACTAAACTCAAACAAGGAAATACGTTAAATACGTTACTTTACAAAGGGTCAGCCGAGCTCCATGGAACAATCCCCCTTATTTGGCGCAATGATGACTTGTGGTCTTACGCTGCACAACCAAAGTGCCAGTCAATCGATCTCACCCAAAGTGAACTTAACAGCTCCATTCATAGCAAACTCAAGATATAACTTTCACTCCACATCCCTCATGCTAAGGAGAAGTCATTGGGAATATGAGTCCCCTTGATCAAGACGTAAGTGAGATTGACAAATAAACTACTATATACAGAAACGGGAGAGTTTCAGAAAGGCTAGTAGAGCCAATACATAGTAAGTCATACGTCAGGCCTGCTTTACGTGTCAATGACTCAGTCAAGTTCAACCAGACTTTTAGAGAAACCGTCTTCTCCGCAAAATCTTACAAATTCTAGGAAGGTGAGTTCCCTTTTGAACAAACCTGGCTAATATCTAACTGGTGCCATAAAACCTGAAATTATGCATCAATGTAGGACAAAAGTATGTGGTATGATCGACTGAATTGCACAACAAAAAATGCAAATTGTTTCTTGCATAAAAGGGCAATGGCAAACAAAGACTAACACATAGTTCTTCGTGTTCCTATTTAGGAAGGACGTAACTCTGCCACTCTGGCAGGAATGTCGTTTTGGAGCTCGGCCAAGACTGATTTGTATATTACTGATCCTCACCTGAACTTGGTCAGCTGATGAGGCACTTATTTATGTTATCTACATTTATAGGTTCAATATATTACAAAGAGATGCACAATACTTGGACATATTCTAAATTCAGGGTGCCCTTTTAGAATAACTACTAGTTAAATAACTTTCTGATGTAAACTTGAATTGCTACTAACTGAAAAACTGTGAAAAAACATTTCATAGCAAGGAAGACATATTTTTTCAACTTTTAAAAATATTTCAATAAGCAGAGTTTTTATCTTCCGCTGTGAAATTATAATACAATAATATAAAGCAGGCAGGTCCTTCATACAGCTCATTAACAATACTGCACATCTGTGGACAGGTATTATGCTACTTCATGGGTGTGCTTGGTTGGAAAAGTGTGGCATAAGTGGCAATTGTTTCAGTGCCCTGCATGCTGTCCAGAACTGTGAAGCGAAAGAAGAAAGAGACAGGATCTTTAAATGGAGCTGGTGTATAAATGAAGAGACGGGTACATGTGTCGGAAATGTTTTAATGCTATTCGTGTACGTCAAAGGTGGCTCAACCATAAAACCGCAATTCTGCAAGGAGTGAAGCCAATGAGAGTGAGAGGTTGTTGTGCCTACCTTCCAACTGGTACTCTGGAAAGTCTTTTTAAAGCTTAAAAGTAATATTGCAGATGGGGGCCATTGACCAAATACTGCACTGCACCAGTGAGCTAGTAAAATGGCTGGCAAATGCAAACAACCAGTGGAATTGGGTGCTTGGGATGGGCAGGTCAGTTACCCCCAGGAAGGGGATCCAACAGAGAAGTGAGTCAACCAATAAGACGTTCATTTAACATATACATTACACCCTTAATTGAGACATTAGCAAGGATACATTTGCAACGTACATGTAGACTTCATAGCTCGTTACCACTAAATAAAACTTAGCAGAGAGGAGAAAAGCTACTGCCAAGACTTGGGTATACCAGGCATGTAATGACGAAACAAAAAGAAGGGGCAAATGGCTTGCTTTAAAGAGCTATATAATCTTGTATTTGTATTTATATTTCAAACTCATAAAGTTGCAAGAAAAAAATGCGTTAGAAAATATATCCATTAAAAAATGCATTTGACTTTTATATGAGATTTGTGCTCATTTTATTTTTTACAATATCTTTGAATCAGTCTCCTTACTGCTTGAGTGCTAAATTAAAAGTTGCAAATATAAACAATAGCTTCAAACACATAAAGGAGGAAAGAACACGTATTTTTTCAGTTATAAATCACATTTGTACCTTTCACAAATAAAGGCATAATTGAGCTTAGAATAACTCAAAACGAAAAAATGTGAAACGAACAGAAATTCACCATAGCACTATTAAAATGTGTATAAAAAAATCTGAAAATGAGCTTATGAAATGTGTTTTGTTTGCATGTTTTTTAAAAGATAACTGTTTGGTGTGTTAAGAGAAAGAGGGATGGAGTGAGGCGGTGCTGGATGGTTTTCCTTGAATGAAAGGACTTTTGATACCCTTCACTTCCTGCCGCCCTAAGCAAACATTTGGGTGTGGATAGGTTTAGGCGCAGATCTGCAGTGAGCCAACAAACATGCAGTGCAGGAGAAAGACATTTGCACTCATCCCTGCTCCTTTCCACAGCAGATCATCTCACCACTTCTGGAGGAGTATTCGCTGATCAAGCCACAACCGGTCAGTTTCATACAAGCCAATCAACCGCAACCACCCAAGAAGAGCATCAACGGATATAAGGAGGAGGATGGCACTACAGGTACAGTAGAGGGAAAAAGGATGCATGAGTGTCAAGAGGGACTGTGGTAACAGAGTGCAGTGTCATACTGGCCTATTGGGCAATCTGTCAGTGACCAAAGGGCTAGTCTGTCAGGTCAGTGTGTGGGCAGGTGTTCTGGCAGCTTGTGGGCCTGTTTTATGGTCCAGTGGGCCGGTTTTTACTGTTGTTTTCCCTGATATTACCACAAACATTGCCTGCAGCAAGCACAAATGCATGCAATCTCACATACCTTGCAAAACACTTACACAGCATGTCTTCTAAAGTTCAAAACTACCCTTATTTGCAAATGTGTGCCACTTTTTTAGATCTCTGTTTCGCTAATGAGGGCCACTTGTATTTTGGTGCCACAGCATATTTTCTGACACAGTCTAACCCTGACATAAGATAGGGAAGAGATGGAGAATGTTTATTTTTTATAGTCTTTATTGATTTTCACACAAAAAATAAGACAGTAGAAATCCACCACAATTGCGCAGTCCCCCAACAATGGAAAGAGTGTCTACAATTAACAAAAACAATAAGAAACATTCCCCAAACCCCCTACCCTCCTTCCCACTTCCCACTTCGCTCTCGTAATCTTTATTTCTGAAATAGCAGATATATTCCGGTGTCTTGACTTGTCCATGGACCTTCAGGCCGAAGCCTCGTATCCACAACCCAGGGAGCACCACGTCCCAGAGACCCCTGGAGCCCTCAGTCTGTCGCAGGTCCCCTTCCCTACCAGCCGGGTCAGACCCTAACTCCCCCAGGCTGTGAGTCCAGCATATCACATATCAGCGTGCAGTTAGGCTATTATTCCATACTCTCATCTAACAAAGGAGCTAGAGAATGGGTTATTGCAAGTACTTTACAAAGTAGGAAGGTGACCTCTACAAACAGAGAGGGGTGAACTGACCAGAGGGGGTAAACATTACAAGGAGACATGGCGACCTTGACCAAGAGTGGGTGAATTACTATAGGGACTGCAGAGGGTAGAATTCTGCGCACATACTGTCACGAAGAACACTGTGAATAGATATAGAATTAGGTGCAAAGTAAATGCTCGACTATGGAAGATGTTGAATAGCCACACACGGCGTTATCCCACCACCCTAGAACCCCACTGTGAGTAAAACTGAGAATTACTGAGAGTGAGAGAAGGGGACAGGGCATGCTTCTTGTTGGGCAGCTATGCTGTGGGTGACAGAAATCTCAAAGAGCTCGTAACATCTTTTGCAAAGTCCCCCATTATAATGCACTATACCAGTGGGATTGCAGGTAAGTGGAAGAAGATTACTAGGTAAGAGGGAAGATGGCCTACCAGAGATGGGGAATTGATATATAAGAAGTTGGCACATATCAAAATTAAAGTATAGAGGGATAATGGGCACTAAAAAGTGGAAGGTACTATGACGATGGCTCCGTGTGCATAGATATAGAAAGAAGGATGCTACTGAAGGTACTGTACTGAGACACGAAAGACACACAGATGATGGACGGAATGCAGAGCAAATCAAACATTCACCCCCAGTCAATAGATCTGGGTTAAATTAATCGTTCTTTTGCTCTCCATGCCAACCCAGTTTAGACCCAGCCGTATGCAAATCAGACTTCACCCTGTGCCTCATGGGAACAGTCCAGCACGAACTGCCAAGCCAGGTCCTCCCTGGACCAGAAACAAGCATTCTGGGACAGGTTTGGGGGCATCACCCCTCATCAGCCAGGCTAGCTTGAATCCAGTGACACAGTGGCTGGGTTTAAACTGGAATGACATGGAGAGCAAACAAACGATGGATGTAGGCCCAGATCTCTGTACTGGGGTGAGTGTTTGACATTGTTCAACATTCTGACCATCAATTGTTCTTTTTGCATTTGTCACCCCGAGTGGGACGGGTATGCCCAGACGTAGGCCCCGTGCTCTCTATGCCACTGGAGTCAAGCTAGCCTGGCTATTGAGGTGTGAAACCCCGAACTGGTCCTAGGATGCTTGTTTCCGGTCCAGGGAGAACCTGACCTGAGAGAACACCACACTCTCATTGCTTGACTCTGAAAAATAATGTTGTTATATATTGTTTAATTTACTTGTTTTGTATTTTTGCTAATTAGTTGATTTAAGGGTGGTACCCCCCAATACCCATCTTCTCTCTTTTTGTATACTATTACCGTCTTTTCATTCGTTTCATTTAGTTTTCTTTCTTTATTCTCCTGACCCCTAATACTGCCTTTCTCCATGTCCTTGTTTTGGCATACCTTCCCGTTGATGAGGCATAGATGGCTATGCACTTTCTCAAATGTAATCCCAAAAAAGAGATTCTCTTCAGCCTCATCTAACATTTCTGCTTTCCTTTTCCCCTTTGTAACTGCCTTTTCTTCTTTTATTGATAACCTTGGTTTTTAGTTTGATTCTTCTCATAACTGCCCATCAAAACTTTAGCTCTTTCTGTCCTTAACTATTGCTGCTCCTTACATGTTGGTCTTCCCAAATGTACTACTGCTCCCTTTCAGGTCAGTCAAACGTCTTGTACATCACTCGCATATTTGTCCTGATCTGTCTCAACTTCTTCCTACATTTTAAATGTTTTAAGTTTAAATGTCCCTGTTTTTAATCTTCTATGTTCATTCTTTAGCCCAGTCTTGCTTATCTTCTTTGGTCATTCCGCTTCTTGCTCTGTGATGCACTGTCTCAATTACTGTTACTCATTCCCATCTGTCTCTTCTTGCTTTCACTGTTTTTCTCTTTTAGCTCCTTAATCATGGAATGAGCTTCCTGTTTCTGAAGAACAGTATCTTTAATTATCACACCATCCCAGTCCTGCTGTATAATCTTATTGTAAATTAATCTTTGACTTAATTTTGTGGACATACTATTTTATGCACAGTGTCTAGGATAAAAGTGCTCTTATAAATACACTAAATCAAGATTGGAGTTAGATTTTCTCATTCTATTCCAGAAATCTGTGCCTTCTGTCGCAAAGGCATCTCTGCTCAGGCTGCTGTTGTAGAGGCCATGAGGAAGCAATACCACGCTGGCTGCTTCACCTGCAGAAAGTGTCAACTTCCACTGGCAGGGCAGCGGTATTACCAGATGGACGGTCAGCCAATCTGTGACTCCTGCTATAAGGTGAGATTTAATTCCCTCCCACCACCACCCTCTGCCCTGCCCACCCAACCAGCTTTCCATCCCCCGACAAAGCATGGGTATGTATGTAGAACTTTGACACATAAGGAGAAAGTGAGAAGTCTCTATATATTAATGACTATTATTTCTCCTGACAAATCATCATTGGACCCTCCGCTCTCGGGGTGAGGTATTGTTGTGTTAGGATCCCAGAGAGGATAGATTAATTATGGTTAGGCCTCTTTTTTGACATTTTCGTCTGTATTTTCACATATATATTGTTTTCTTGTCTTCTTGGTATTTATTCATATTTATTCATATTTTATTTTTTGGGTGAATAAAAAATTAATTAGAACTAGTATATTTCCATGGTTAACATGTAACTGTGCTCTCGAAATTTGTAGCCAAACACAAAACAACAATACAATCACCTAAACACATTAGCAGTGTAGAACTAGCATTTGAGCACGTCTGCAGCTTTTAAGCTTCATTAGTAAAATCTAATATTTCTAAATCTACACTGTCAATATGCACATTGATTGTACAAGAATTCGTGACTGACAGAATGGAGAGACACTAATGTGAAAACCTAGTTTCAGATTTTTTTTTTTTAAATAAATTGAAACGTGAAAAGATATTGTGCCCTATCAGCATTTATAGGTATACATTAGTAAAATAAAAAAAATTGGAACCTTAATTATGAAATGCTCGTCACACCTATTACCCATCAGACACAGTGGCGGAGATTTCCCATTGATAAAATGTAGGGACAAATTAATACAGTTTAATAATTCCTAAAAAAAGTAAAAAATATTTTAATGCACAATAAAATTATAAAGTAATTTAAAATTATTATTGTTTACCTAGAACTAATAACATCTAATGTAATGGCACATAAACTGATCAAAGTACATTTTAATAAATAATTACATGATTAAAATATGTTAATTTTATATATTATTTTTCAACAATTTAAACAATCTTTATATTTTAATAATCTAATTACTTTTTAATTTAAATAATAGCTATTTGCTTTTGTATTAATTTAAAATACTTTTCATTTTTTTGAAAAACTATTGGAAAGTGTAGTTGAATTCTTTTGTATTCAAAAAATCGGAAATTATTCATTTTTAAATGATTGAATAATTACTTCACTGTGTAACTTTGTAACACTAAAATAATGTTATATGTTTTTCATTTAAAAGTCTAAATAATTTGATTGATTATTATTTTCTATGGGGTGTTACATTAAGCCCATCCCGCAATTTGTATCTATTTGAGTGAGGGGGTTAAGGCTGGATCCACTAGGGTACCCCATATTCACACACTTCTTCTCAGCACATCTGGACTCATTCTGTTAACCCGCTTCTGAGACATGCAAGTCAGTGCCAAAGACATATACCCCCATACATATTGAGCACAAGTGTAGCCTGGGCACCGTATATGGGTGCAGAACTAGTTGGCAGCATGTTTAGTGCTGGGTGTGTTTTGCATTTAGGAATTTGTTGAATGCTTCAGCCTAGAGGCCTCTAAGCATGTCGGTTCCTGAAGATACCACTTTGGAAGAATGTGTTTGCCGCTGGGAATTTTTGAGGGGTTGCTTATGTTCTTCCTAGGTTTAAAATATGTTCCAGAAAACCTTCAATGAAGAATGCACTTGATGGCGGGATAGTTCAAGAGGTCTTTCTCGTGGTTGCCAATGTAATATTCCATTACATCCTTACACTGAAGGGGCACCTGTTGATCAAAATGTATGAAATGTCCAAATTAAGCACAGAGAATTCTGTTGCAATTTGTTACAAGCAGAGAATTCGAGAGGGAGAGACAATATTTATGCATCACACCGTGCAGGGTTTACCAGACTAGACTTGAACTCCAAGCTCCTATACACGTAACCCAGAGACAAAATCCTGAACTTAGCCTCCTTAGAGTTGACCTCCTTAGAAGGTCATCCAGAGACATATACCTGTGTAGAGACAGTGCCTTAGCTTTGGAGATAAGAAATTTACCATCTAAAAATACTCCCACTAGCTGGTAGCTGGAGCAGGTCACTGTAATCAGGTGTAGCAGTGTCTGCGGTGTATGAAAGTATGTTAGGTAGAGAAGCTCGTCTCATTAAATTTGTAATCGGAATCAACCTTACCGTCTTCTTCCACACACTCAAAGAAAGTGGTTAATACACGTTGACGCCAGATGGCTTGGTAATGTTCCAAGATAATACCGTCCCCCACCACCTTAACTTCAAGACCCCACAGACACAATTCAGTTGTATCAGCACTTCCAGCATGAGCTGCTCTTTCTAACAGAAAATGTGTCTTTTTTAAGGGCTCTGCTACCCTTTGAACTTGGATTTATGCTAAGTTAAGTACTTAAAGTAAGCTTACTATCCCTCTCTCACTTTCACCAACAAATCGTCTTACTGGATTTGAAATGTGGGACCAGTAGTTACACATAAACACTGCTGCAAAAGCTCAACCTTCCTAGATATCCCATTGGAATAAAGTAGCTTTAAGTGCCAATAGCCTCAATTTAGATGAAAGCAGCGTGCTGCCTCCGCCCAGTGCTAATGCCAGTCACCACCCTAACATTTCCACATACTGGCTTTTGGTGTTAATTGTTCTTGATTACTGAGACAGATGTGTCATGGTAGGAGAATGGCAGAGCAGCTTCAGACTTTAGTACAGTGATGCAAGCACCAGAGGGAACAATACCTGGGATAGACTCAGTATAGGGGTGAAATCCTAGGGCATTGCGGGGAAGATTCTCAGGGAACCCCAGAGCATGGGGTCCACTCATGTCTAATACATGCCACCACTCAAACCTTCCTACATCATGGTCACTAGCTGGAATTGTCCTTGCTTATCAAGGTGGCTGTGCCACAGAAGGAAAATGGCTGGGCAGCGGCAAACATTTGGTGGTGCAAGCACTGGTTGAAACAGCACCCGTTGCAGGCTTAGTGTGTTGGGGATCCCAGAGGAGCGCAGGGACAATCTTGGCAGATCCTAAGGGCTCGGGGTTCCCGAGCCACCATTCTGTTAATCCCATGAATTACTTTCTCTGCTGTGACCCAGACAAAATAAAAGGGAAATTCATTTAGAGTAATGCCCCTTTCATCAGGATGGACGTACACACCCCAGGGTACCTGTTAACCTTTCATGGGGTCACCATGGTGCATTGAGTGATGGTGTGAGGGGAGCCATCTCCCTCTTCTCAGCTCAGGGAATGGATTATAATGCACCTGTCTAAATACAATCACTGCAGGCCATGGAGGAAATCTTAGGATTCCATAAGCCCTGAGGAAGGGAAGATGGGAGCTATCACCATTCCTGAGCAGAAGGACCCCACTACCATTCTTCACCTTGCTTGGCTATGGAAATGTTTGGAGGCTAACAACGCCACTCAATTCTGACATGATAGGGGTTTAGCAGGATACTGGTGCTGGAGGCAGTGGTACCGGTATACGATTGGTGCTATCTCTATTTCTACTTTGTAATTGGTGGATGGGTCGCAGGTTATGGTACCTTGGTGGAGGGAGTTATCCCCACCCTCTGCCAATGCCAAAATCTGAAACAACCCTTCAGTGGCGGATTTTCTAATTTCTCAAGCTCTTTTTGTACAAAAACAGATGTCTCAAAGCTTGAATGGATTTGAAGATGTTATATATTTCAAAATATATTTTTTCTCCTACTGGCAGCCCTTAAAACTTCACCGTGTCAGTCTTTCCAGTGAAACATATACTTTCCCACACCTGTCTCGTAGGATCATGTTTAAGTTGGGTATGCCATAGTCTGAAAATCTCAGGCTCAAACGCCTGCCATTCTACTCCCACCCCCATTTTCACTGACAGAGAAATGTTCCACAACTTGGTCCCCAGAGTGGGTGTGGTGGGTGCCAGGTATTGAGAATGGCTACAATATCTATTTTGGTATTGTACAGGCCAGGTTTGTAACTGGGAGTCTTTGATAATGTGCCAGGTCTACCGAAAAAACTGCTCACTTATCTATAATTTAAAACTGCTTCGCCGGGGTTGTTACCTAGATGAATTAACACATAACTGCACTCCTGCAACACTTGCACTGAGCCCTAGACCAACACAAAGACTCCTTCAAACGTGTCACCATAACACTCAGGATTTTGTCCCAGGGATAAGTCACTATGAATCTTGCCATGTCACACACAGGTTCGTCTAGGCAAAAAATAGTTTGAAATAGTTATGCTCCTAATATTGCAGGTCATTTTTTGCAACATAGTACATGCTACTTGAAAAAAATACCTCTTCTTTGAGATTTTCTAGACTTCTTTCTATTCAAGTACATTTTATGTAGATGCCATCAATGACCACCAAAAGTGTGAACCCCATTTGGTTGAATGACCACTCGCGAACTAGAGTAACCATGAGAAAGGGAACTGATCGCCTTTGGATACGGCAGCCGTGCTGAGTAGCATTGGTCAGAAATATTCACCAATAGCTTCATGTTCTCATGTTAATCTGCGTTAGCGTGTCACGTTCATGTAGTTGATACAGTCCCAGTCATCTCTATTTGTAACACTAGTTTGCCTGTAAAGTACCAATAATGCCCATGTTGTTTAATTCCGAATCCCGTCTTATCGAGAAGATAACATAATGGATGCATACTTAGATATTGTTTCATGTTCAATGACGGTGAGATAACATGCAAGTTGGCTCAATGCATATATTACGTTTCTTCATCTGTTTATTTTAAAGTAAGTATTGTAAAAGCAAGACTCCAAGTACCACAATACAAAGCTGGTAAAACCAGCATAGCTAAGTGATCTGCTGCCCCGCCGATAATATGAAAAGTTTCCCATCTATGAAGTCATAGTGAGGTGGTAGGCATCGCTGAGGCATAGCTTATATAGCTGGCAGGCCCGGCCCGTGGAGGGCGTTATACCGGGGCGGTGACGTCAGGCGGGGGAGGGTCAGGGTGGGGGGTTGTAAAATGCGGATATGGACCATTAGAGGTAAGTACCGGAAAAAAAAAAGAATTTCGTTGCCCACGCTGCATCGCCAAATGTGATGCAGTGTGGGCATAGAAATTCGTTTTTTTTCCGGTACTTACCTCTAATGGTCCATATCCCACATTTTACACCCCACCCCTGACCCTCCCCTGCCTGACGTCACCGCCCTGGTATAACGCCCTGCATGGGCCGGGCCTGATAGCTGGCCGGACCAATGATAATGGGCAAAGATAGTAGGTGTGTGTTCTGGAAGTTGCCCCAGCGTTAGTAGTGGTATAGCGAATGCCACATGATGTAGGCAACTATGTGCCTAATTTATATGTTGGTGGGAAGCAAACTCCGTTGCGGTGGCAACAGAGTTTGCTCCCTGCCTACATAATGGTGCACCTGCCCGATCTTTATGCTGGCGGACCTTAAGTGTGGCCATAGCAGAGACTACTTTGTCTCCACCATAAGCAAACATCTCGAAAGGCCTTGGGGTATAAGGGCCGTCGGCCAGATGGCATATGTCCACCCGCCCAATTAGGAGTGGCAGACATATAGCCACTTTCATTTCTTTCACCGCCAGGCAAACCTTGGTGGTGAGGGAGCATAAAATGCAAATAATGCTCCCCGACCATGGGAGATTACTCCTACGGCGAGGGGAACATTACTTTTTTTGTCTCTTTTCGGAATTTTCCTTTTGTATAGAAAAAAGAATAAACGGCTGCATCCTGCTGACACAGCCTTGTACCACAGAGTAAAATGTACTGACTAGAACTGCTGCGACAGTGGTTCCTGGCAATGCTTTGAAAAAAGACTGCCGGTTTGGCGGACACTTAGAAATTAGGTGGGCGGCCCCCTCCATCATGGGGATGAAGTCATTTACTCCATCCCCATGGCAGAACAGCAACCTGTTGTCTACCTGCCAATTATGTTGAAGCTAATCAGATACTGTAATGTACATCAGCTGCAATGGCACACAGGGAATTGGCCTTAAAGTGGGAATTCTGACAAATCAGATGCCCTTTTTAGGTCTCGCCTGTCGATGCGCATGCGCATCGAGCAAGCGAGACTATTGCGAGTTATCCACTCTTTATCTGCACTGCAAGGAATCGTGGCGATTCCTTGCAGTGCCCGTGACTTTTAAGGTCAATGCGCATGCGCATTAAGCTTATGCGCATGCGCATTGACCTTAAAAGTCACGGGCGCGTGCATGTCCGTCTTTGTTTACCCGCTCCGCCCCCTCCCGCCGTGTCGCCTGGTTTAACTATGTAGACGTATACTTTGTTGTATTTCTTAGGTTTGCTGACAGACTTAATATACATAGCAAGTTGTTTTATCATCAACCCCTTACCAAGTGTCACATTCGTTGTTCCTGGTGGTTGGCTTTTCTTTTTTCTCTATCACGCACTTTTTAAGATTTTTCCTACTCCAAGATGGCCGACACCAATTTGCGGCTTAGTCCATTTTCCATCTTCATAACACATATGCGTTAAAACGTCGTGTGATGGAGTCGACGTTTTCTAGCGAGACTCGAGCGGTGCCGTCCTGACATCACGCTGCGGTAGAAAATCTTGCCGAAGCTTTGTTTTGCATGCTGGCGAGTCCCCTCACATTTGATTAAGTTTCACGGCATTTTCGTAATTACGGCACTCTAGATTACAAGTAGCTTACTGCACCCGAAATGCTGTCCTTAAGTCTGAGCTTCAAATGGGTCAAATCAGGCGAACAGTTAATAAGCAGCCTTCGTTCTATGTTTAAGTGCAGTTAAGAATAAGGCGCCTGCCTTACGTTGAGGACTATCACCTCTGACTCTTTGTCTGAGTGTCCCAAATATCACAAGACGTTTTTTGTAGTATTGCGCAAAATCTCGCCACAACGGGTTAAATATCCCACATACATCCCTGTTTCGCTGCAGCAGTACGGGCCAGACGGATTTGCGCTACGGCTTTACTTTTAGGAGGTAAGAACAATCCACTATACCTGGGTGCCGGTAATCTCTGTTCTCCACTTAAACATCGTAACTAGCCGGCCGACAGTAAATAGAACCCAGGATTCAGGTGGCTATCTGTATACATAGTATACTTCCCTGAACGCCATCGGCACTCATGCATTCACAGATTTAGTTGCCGTTTTCAGCCAGGCACTTCTTGAATACTAATCACATCGTCATCTGTTCTGTTTCTTTTATGTAGAGAGGTTTCCATCTTTACCAGCGTGTATAGATATATTATCTATCATTGGACCAGCTATACCCTCCAGCCTCTCCAAAGGGATATTCACAGTCTTTGACCTTTAAAGGTACAGATTATTAGACGTTTCCGCAAATAGAAACCAGGATTCAGGTGGCTATCTGTATACATAGTATACTTCCCTGAACGCCATCGGCACTCATGCATTCACAGATTTAGTTGCCGTTTTCAGCCAGGCACTTCTTGAATACTAATCACATCGTCATCTGTTCTGTTTCTTTTATGTAGAGAGGTTTCCATCTTTACCAGCGTGTATAGATATATTATCTATCATTGGACCAGCTATACCCTCCAGCCTCTCCAAAGGGATATTCACAGTCTTTGACCTTTAAAGGTACAGATTATTAGACGTTTCCGCAAATAGAAACCAGGATTCAGGTGGCTATCTGTATACATAGTATACTTCCCTGAACGCCATCGGCACTCATGCATTCACAGATTTAGTTGCCGTTTTCAGCCAGGCACTTCTTGAATACTAATCACATCGTCATCTGTTCTGTTTCTTTTATGTAGAGAGGTTTCCATCTTTACCAGCGTGTATAGATATATTATCTATCATTGGACCAGCTATACCCTCCAGCCTCTCCAAAGGGATATTCACAGTCTTTGACCTTTAAAGGTACAGATTATTAGACGTTTCCGCTCTTACCTGCCCTCCCTGTTGCTTCCGCCCTTCCGCCCTTCCCTGCCCTCCCTGTTGCTTCCGCCCTTCCCTGCCCTCCGTGCTGCTTCCGCACTCACCCTCAACCCCTCACCCTCAACCCCTCACCCTCACTCACCCTCACTCACCCTCACCCACCCTCACCCTCACTCACCCTCACTCACTCACCCTCACTCACTCTCACTCACCCTCACTCTCACTCACCCTCACTCTCACTCACCCTCACTCTCACTCACCCTCACTCTCACCCTCACCCTCACTCACCCTCACTCACCCTCACTCACCCTCACTCACCCTCACTCTCACTCACTCTCACTCACTCTCACTCACTCTCACTCACTCTCACTCACTCTCACTCACTCTCACTCACTCACTCTCACTCACTCTCACTCACTCTCACTCACTCTCACTCACTCTCACTCACCCTCACTCACCCTCACTCACCCTCACTCACCCTCACTCTCACTCACTCTCACTCTCACTCACCCTCACCCTCACTCACCCTCACTCACCCTCACTCTCACTCACTCTCACTCACCCTCACTCTCACTCACCCTCACTCTCACTCACTCTCACTCACTCACCCTCACTCTCACTCTCACTCACTCTCACTCTCACTCACCCTCACTCTCACTCACCCTCACTCTCACTCACCCTCACTCTCACTCACCCTCACTCTCACTCACCCTCACTCTCACTCACCCTCACCCTCACTCTCACTCACCCTCACTCTCACTCTCACTCACCCTCACTCTCACTCACCCTCACCCTCACCCTCACTCTCACTCACCCTCACCCTCACTCTCACTCACCCTCACTCTCACTCTCACTCACCCTCACTCTCACTCACCCTCACCCTCACTCTCACTCACCCTCACTCTCACTCTCACTCACCCTCACCCTCACTCACCCTCACTCACCCTCACTCACCCTCACTCACCCTCACTCTCACTCACCCTCACCCTCACCCTCACTCACCCTCACTCACCCTCACTCACCCTCACTCACCCTCACTCTCACTCTCACTCACCCTCACTCTCACTCACCCTCACCCTCACCCTCACTCTCACTCACCCTCACTCTCACTCACCCTCACTCTCACTCACCCTCACTCTCACTCACCCTCACTCTCACTCACCCTCACTCTCACTCACCCTCACTCTCACTCACCCTCACTCTCACTCACCCTCACTCTCACTCACCCTCACTCACCCTCACCCTCACTCACCCTCACCCTCACCTTCACCCTCAACCCCTCACCCTCACTCACCCTCAACCCCTCACCCTCACTCACCCTCAACCCCTCACCCTCACTCACCCTCAACCCCTCACCCTCAACCCCTCACCCTCCCTCACCCTCACTCACCCTCAACCCCTCACCCTCACTCACCCTCACTCACCCTCAACCCCTCACCCTCACTCACCCTCACTCACCCTCAACCCCTCACCCTCACTCACCCTCACTCACCCTCAACCCCTCACCCTCAATCCCTCACCCTCACTCACCCTCAACCCCTCACCCTCACTCACCCTCAACCCCTCACCCACCCTCAACCCCTCACCCTCACTCACCCTCAACCCCTCACCCTCAACCCCTCTCACCCTCACCCTCAACACCTCAGCCTCACCCTCACTCACCCTCAACCCCTCACCCTCACTCACCCTCACTCACCCTCAACCTCATGCTAAAGATTTACAAAAAAAACCATAAACAATTCTAAAAGCACTAACTCTAATGCTGCGAGACCTATTGCATTTCTAATGCTTGTTTTTGTTACCGACACTCACCTTTTGGGTCATAACTGTTTTATTTGACAGCCATTGCCTGGAAAATATATGAAAATACATGAGAAAGAGAACTGAATTGAATTGATATGAAATAAAGTTGGAACTGGAAGGGATATGATTGTCAGGTGATTCATATGATTACAGTACTTCAGCTCTACCACATATTCCATGGTGACTTGGCATGTTCAGCAGGTTTCAGTTTGCTTTGCCATCACCTGTGTTTGAATTCTTTAAATTTTATGCATTGGCTAGCAGAGGTCAATGACAGTCCCGGAACGAAAGAATTTCATGCATATAAAACTTACAGTGCAGCACACGGATAAAGCAGACCACGTTTAATAACACAGGGAGAACCGGTCAAATGCAAAAGCACAAGAACACTTCTGCTGGTGGTGACTGTGGGAAAGTGGTTCCTATCTAGCCAGTATTTTACCAAAACAGCTTTGATTTGTATGTTAAAAGTCCGGAAAACCATCAAAAACCTATTTTATTTACATTCAAACATTAAGCTACAAATACAAGAATCAATCACATCAAAGGGTTGTCTAAAATATTCCTAAATGCAAGTAATACTATTGCTAAACTAGAAAATAAGCACTGTATTTTCCAGATACTCCTATTCCAGTACAAGCTCCAACCCATTCCAGAATGTCAAAACATGATGATCTGGCGGCTTTTCATTGAAGATCAGTGGCAAACCGAGATGGGATGAAATTGTCAATAATGCCGATGAGTCAAAATTGAGTATTGAAATTGATGATCTAACCCTTAACTTGAATTTTTCATAAACGGACAATGATGCAAATGCCCCGTGGAATGATGGAGTCTATAGCTGGAGTGGTAACAACTGTAGGTCGATGTCAAACACATGTAGGAACAGCTTGTCAAACAAAAAATACTTTTAGAATTGCCTGCCTTGCTTAATCAACAAAAAGTCAAGTAATGCAAACATTTTCACATGAAATACCTGTTGAGCTTCGTTTTCCGAACTTCTCATTGTTGAAAACACACCCATTCCTATACCAACTTCTCTGCCTATCACAGCATGTTTCCTCATTTAAAATGTCCAGGAGAAAGAGGACTTGGTGTGTGCAAGCTCAAAGGCCTTGGTTTAGCCGGATTTCAATATTGGTGTCTACAATGCAAGAAAATATTTATTTCAATATCACGAAGTTGCAGAGAGCAAAGCGTTAAAATAGTCTTCGATGTCTTCTGTTATGTTGTCCGTCACATTTGGTAGGAAGGATCACTCGTTTACCTTACAAAATAAAAGTGAAGCAAAACACTGAGATTGAGATTGAGATGCTATGTAAAAATGTAAATTGATACTTGTATAGCGCACTACTCACCCCGCACTACTCACCCGCAAGGGCCTCAAGGCGCTTGAACGAATACCGCTGTGGAACCCGTCCTGGCTTTCCCTGTGAGGCGTCCACTCTTGGGAACCCCCAAGGTGGAGGCCAGGCATCCTTAGCGTTGTGGGGGCCGTTGTGGAGATTAAGCAAGCTATTGCCCAGAGTTGCAGAGTGGGACTCCATGATTGGAACAGGCACCGAGGCGAGAATTATCAGGTCCGTGGAATTTTGAGCCCAAGACCCGCCGAGGCGGGGAATTGAACCCTGGTCCCGGGCAAGACCTCTGCATCAGGGTCTGCCGCTCTAATCATTGAGCCACATTTCTCCACTAAGTGGTAAACCAGGGAAGCCTTAACATGTTTCAAAGTCTTAATACAGTCTAACACAAGCAACCTGAGGTAGATATTTTTATATGCAGGTTAAGAAAAATAATTGCTGTTTTAGCAGGTTTGCAGGCTGTCAACGGGCTACCTCAATGAGTGAAATGCATTTAGTACCCAAAATGGAATGCTACGACTGGCTACGGCAATTAGACTGCCAATAATGTTAGCACTGGGTACTGTTATTGCCTGCGTTGTTGTTTCAGTGGCAAAGTCATTAAACAGTCAATGCGTTTATCTGCCTGTGTTGGGTGAGATTTGGGGGATAGGTGCTAATCACCGTATTACCCACATGCTGTTGGGCTTTAACAGCTGTTATTTGCTATTCCCCTCCTGCGTCCTCATCTTTGGCAAAGGCCCAGAACTGCACAGCAGCCAATTAACTGCAATTTACATATTCTGCAGAGGTTAACTCCCTAAGTTCGAGTAATAATGCTTAATTAGATGTTTATTATTTGTGTTAAAACATGTATTTATGTAATTCCGACGGCTGAGGATGGGTACTCTCGGCGGAAAAAGATGAGTTGCTGGTTTGTGGTGGTGCTGGTAAGTCTCATCTGAATTCAACAAATCAAAGTATTCAAATGCCAACAAGGCAGATGGTAGTAATGGGACAGCTAAGGAATATGAAGGGCAGTGATCCAAGTCTCATGACTTAGCATGAATAATACATGTCATGTTCATGTCTTAATGTAAATATATTAAAGGATCAATGTAAGGTTTAACTTGTTTCTTTCTATCATTATCAACGTAGTGCTAGTAGTGTCATGAATATAGTGTGTATATTTTAATGTTGTTATGGCGTTTTGCTGAAAACAATAAATACATTTGGAATGGGTCATGAGATGCTGTAATAATCATGTTAAGTCTTAAAAATGGGTTCAATGGTTATATCAATAAGAAAATTTAAACATGGTCTCTATACTTCACATTAAGTCCTGTTCTATGACTGCAAGCCTGGCTTTGAGAGTTGCATTTCCTGGTTTCCCATTGGTGCTACGTGAGCTCCTTTAATGGCAGTATTGGGATGAAATATGAGCTGTCAGTTATAGTCTGATTAACAATGCCCTTATATATCAGTAGGGTGAAAAGAAAAGGGAAATGCATTTGAATTATAGCTCAAAGCATGGTGCTTGTCCTAGAGGTAATCAATAAATGTAAAAGTTAGCACAGAAAGTACTATATAGATACGTATTTAGACAAATGTGAATCTATAAGGTCATAAAACTGCCATAGGTACGCCTTTCTGGAGCCAGTTGTTTTTACAACTTGCACAGGGCACCCCATAAACAATAGTATGGATCAGTAACTTCAATGGATGTTCTAGGCCTTACTTGGCTGGATGGCTGAAAGACTTGATGCCCGACTTTGACATCTGTTGTGATGTGCAGGTCGCAAGTTTGAGCCCCAGCAAGGTGAACTCAGCCTTCCATCCTTCAGAGATCTATAAATTGAGTACCATTAACTTGGGTAATCATATAACCTGTAATTTACAGCTATTAGAAACAACAGAAATGTGATATGAACCATTATAAAAAAAAAATCTATTAGTACTGAGGGATTCTAAAATTGCGAAGTCACTTGCTTCGTTAGAATGGCCACGCTGTTAGGATGTTCTGGAAATACACTTGGTATAAGTACTGTCTTCCTACAAGAAAACTGGCTCTGTGACCTCATGCATTGTAATAATAATAGAAACAATCTGTTTATCTAAATGATGCCTTGGTAATGTTAGAAAGGTGCCTTCTGAATATATCCGCGCGTAACACAGACCAGTGTCAAACTGATGGTCACGTAATTTTTGTAATCAGCTTCTGTAAACACATGTAACTTTTATATGGATACAGCATACAGTTCAGAACCTTTTGCATGTTACTCACCAACTTCTTGTACTCCCGTACGTAGGACACACTCGATAAATGTGCCAAGTGCCATGCAGTTATCCTGGACCACATTGTGCGCGCCATGGGGAGTGGCTATCACCCAGAGTGTTTCACCTGTGTGGTTTGTCAGCGGAGAATCGCAGATGAGAGTTTTGCAGTAGATGACTACAACGAGATTCACTGCGCCGAGGATTACTATAGGTGCGTCAGAGGAAATCTCTATAAAGGGACAGGGAAATGCTGCTCTGTGTCAGGTGAAACATGCTACATAGAGTGGAGAAAGCAAGGCAAGGGTGCAATGGATAGGCTGCTCTCTGCAGTGTACAGAAGCTCAAGTAGGGGATTGAGTAAGCCTGCTCAGGGAAGTGTATAAGGCTTAACAAGGGTGACCCCACAATTGTAGAGAACCTGGGGTAGTATGCTATATTAAAAAACAATGGTTCGCTAGGATTTTAATCTCCGTAATAAACACAGAGGAACTCACTTGTCGTAGTAGAAGACTGAGAGTATATCTACTTCATACATTACAAAAGCATACAATATATATATAGGCAGGTTTTTTTGTGCAATTTATTTATTTATTGCATATCGTAGTATCAAATTACATTTATTCTTGTAAAAGATCCAGTGCTCATGCTTGTGGTGAAGAACAGTGCAGTGAGGATAGAAGAAATAACAACAAAGACAAATGTAAAAAGCAGCCTGCCTTTAGATTATGATTTGATATGATTGACACACTTGCCTCGTATCAGGGAAGGTGATCCTGTTGAGATAAGTAGGAGCTTGCAATATGGGGGGGGGGGGGGGGAAGAGTCCTACATATAATGAAACTTGAGGTATTTACCTTAAGTTTCGTTATATCTAGGATACTTTTGTATTCTTTATTTTGCTTCACTTTAATCTTTAGGTACCGGGTGCTCCTGCTCTAGTCCTAATTACCTTTCATTAGACAAGGTCGAAACGCCGTCGACAACAGACCTATGTAGACTCCCAGCATACTGTTAAAACAACTAAGTAAAAGGAGTCATATGTCTGTTTAATTGTGATGCACTTTGTTTTTATATCTTCTCTCATCATTGCATTTTTCTTCACCACAAGCATGAGCACTGGGTCTTTTACAAGAATAAACGGAATTTGATACAACAATATGCAATGAATAAATTAATTGCGAAGAAAACCTGCCTATATTGTGTGCCTTGTTATTGTATGGAGTAGATATACTCTGTCTTATACTATGAGAAGTGAGTTCCTCTGTGTTTATTACAGAGATTAAAATCTTCGCGAACCAATGTTTTCTAAAATATGCTCAGGGAAGTGGGCGAGGTTCATTATAGCGTCTGTAGAACTTTGACCGCTGCAGTAGTGGAAGCTTGGCAAGAGTGCCAGTTGAAGAAGTATCTTCCATGGCATGGCCAGAGTCTCTGGAGAAGGCTGCTCACTGAATTGTTGAGAAGCTTGGCTCTAGTCTAGAGGAAGCCTACTTACTGCAGTTGGGAAAGGTTCATAAGAGTGTCAGTAAAGGCTTGACCACTACAGTAGTGGAAGCTCGCAAAACCGTCAGGTGAAGCATATTTTATGGAGTTGGGGAAGCTTGGAAAGAGTCTATGGAGAAGGCTGCTTACTACATTGTAGAGAAGCTTGACTTGAGTATACGGCAAGCCTGCCTACTGCAGTTGGGAAAGGTTCATAACAGTGTCAGGAAAATCTTGACTACTTCAATAGTGGAAGCTCGCAAAACCCTCAGGTGAAGCATTTCGTAGAGTGGTGGAAGCTTGCTAGAGCGTATGAGGAAGGCTGCTCTCTGCAGTGTAGAGAAGCTCAGATAGGGTGTTAGCAGAAGCTTTACTGAGTGCTGTGGGGCAGATCATCTCTGGGGTGTCGGGATAAGTCTGCTCGATGCAACAGGGGAGGCTTTGCTACAATGTCAGAAGAAATGGGGTTACTTTAAGTAGGAGCGAGCGACAGTCAGAAAGCATTCATGGGTTGTATTACATATGGACTGTGGATGTAACATTTTATCACTTTGTTTCTGGGTGCCTCTTAACCCCGCAGGAAGTATTCACCTGTATGCAGTGTATGCCTCAACCCCATCATTCCCAAGGATGGCAAAGACTCCTACAAGATCGAATGCCTGGGCAAAAACTTCCATGAAGATTGCTACCGCTGTGAGGTAAGCTGGACTAAAATGGAATGTAAATATTCTTGTTAGGTACGTGTGCACACACATGGTTGTGACCCTTGATGAGTAAGATGGCATGAGTGGCAGGCAGAGGCCACAGCTGATATATGAGTGAGTTCCATCTCTCGACGGCCTTTTACAGGCATGTGTGTGTCAGGAGATTTCCACATTTCTTTGTGAGTCCTCCTCTATTACACAGTCAGGTAGGAGCACTACCTTAAAGACATCCATGCAAGATACACAATGATGGGTGCGTCGGCCATGAGCTTTAGTTAAATTCTCACATATTTCTCTCAGGAATGAGCCTTGAATGCCCAAGTGATCCATTTATATTTTGGACATCTGAGTGTGGAACGAAGTCACATATGCCACGTGTGAATTCACCATGACTCCTCTGTCAAGTGTGAGGGATCCCAGGCAAGGATTCAAACCTCCACCATGCAGATCTTTCCTCTGGGCCCAGGGTTCTCACAGATGTCCTTGGGGTGCACTGAGGCTTCCAGAAAAAGACCTTTGCTACTTGTATATGTTTTTTCAGGTCCTTGCTGGTCAGAGAAGTGCTCTTGTGGGAACAGTACTACAAGCTACAAACAGCTGGGTTAGCAACATTTTCCTCTTGGTGTTACCGCTATGGGTGAGCTTCTCTGCTTAGTTTACCCTCAGCTCAGGATGTTTGGACTGCCACTGTTGCAAGGAAACAGGTTGAACCACTTTTGAACAAAAGGAATTTATTAATGTGCAGTTAGGGCATAGGCGGCATTGGTGCTTCTAGTAGAGGTGCTTAATGTAGTTACTGTAAGGTGGTACACATGAGGAGATCTAGATGTGTGGACAACATACAGATGGCTTTGTAATAACTGACCTGTGGGCACTGATGAAGAGCTCATAATTGGTTGATGTACTGCTCCTTACATACATTATGTTACAACAATCCATGCAGATTGTTACAGGTATTTACAATTCGAACGTGTGGAAAATGTAATGTCCATAGGGTAGGTATACCCATAGTGGGTAGGTAAGCTTTGGGAATGTGTTGTATTTGAACTTACGAAGAAAGGGGTGTTTCTCTGATAGGGCTATTAAGGACATTCCTTTGCGGACAGATCGGAACGTTGTACAATGCTTATGAACAACAAAAAAGTGCAGATTAGTAAGTCATAGCAAGTAAGCTGGAGTGTGGCTTGTCACCAACTGATAGAAGTCGGGTGCAGCTGATTTATGGTCATGGTGAATAGCTTCTGCTATGACACATACTTAGCTCATAGCCACCCCCTGTTCCTTTTTTTTATGGCCAGTATCACAAATCCAATTGTACGTTTTGGGCATTCCGGATACTGGGCAGTACTTAGATGACGAGGAGGATGCTAAATGTTCTGTTTGAGGGATATGAGCTGCAGATCGTACACTTTTGCAATAGATCGCCACCTGGGGTTGGGCTCGGATGATTGCAGGTTGTTGTCTTCTTGGAAGAAGTCTTTGTAGTCACGAGATAGGTGACTCCTCCCTTCGACAATACTGCGCATGGTCATCAACTCCATCCTCAGATTGTTTTTTTCCGCCACTGGGTTCGGATGAAAGTTTCCCGCTCCGGCTTCGAAGCGTGAAACGTTATACAAACATCTTCGACATCGAATAGACTTTTCAACATCACCAGCTTCATTCCGGTGCATCGACGCAGTCCGTTGGGCTTATCGGCGCCGTACGACCTACGCCTCATGGACAGAACTCCATTCAAGAGATGCCCAGTATGTCGAGCAAAATTCCCTCATAGCGACCATCAAGAGGTCTGCAACCTCTGTCTATCGCCGGAACACGACAAGTCGACCTGCACAGCTTGTGCATCCTTCCGATCGAAGAAGACTATTTGGGATCGGAGGGCACTTCGACACGAGATGAGGAGATCAGCGCCAGCACCGGAGGCCAGCTTCGAGGAGGAGATCGTTCAAGAGGACTTCTCCGAGGACGAGGATCCACTCGAAGACATCTCCGAGGACGAGGCTCCACTCGTCGCCAAGGAAGACTCGCCTGATCTCCAGATCATATCGGGGGCAAAGGACTCAGACGACTCGATTCCATCTCAGCAGCCCGTGAGTACTCTTGCCCCTGCACAACATACACTATCCAAGCCAAAGGCAACGGTCAGCACTCCGCCCATGGGGCCCAGTCGAGACCGAAATATCCTCTCAGACGCCCGCCTTAGGGCTCGGCTCCTAGGAAAAAGACTACGCCTTCCAGTGCCTCGGCACCGACGAAACCACATGTGCCAATTCCACCTCCTCCATTGGCACCGAAACATCCTTCGACACCGAAGCCAAAACGCCCTTCTGTGCCCAAAGACAAAGATCCTTCGGCAACCAAACCAAAAGATGGATTGGTGCCGAAGCCGAAGACCGTACCGGATCCGAAAGCTTTGACTCCGAAACCTTCCGGTTCCAAGAATAAAGATGAAAAGACAGAGTCCGGTGCCGCAGGGCCAACGAGACCTGTCTCCACTCCAAAATCTCCAACCTCGGTACCAAAGACTCCAAGGCCTGATACAGAGACACCTAAACCCTCTAAGCCTACTAAGCCGAAACCACCTTCGGCACCGAAAAATTTGCCACAGGACTCGATAACGCCCCCTACAGCAAAAAACACAAAACAATCCCTATCGGCATCAAAAAAATCGACGCCGAAGAAGATTGTGAAGGAGGAAGAACTGTTTAGACCAGATCCTAAACATAGAAAGGTCCATATCAATCCCAAAACTGGACATGTGGAAGCAATTCCTTGCAAGAAGAGACCAGCAGATGCTAAATGTTCTTTTTGTATTTGGGCAGTACCACCATCCTTTTGTAAGTTTTAGGCTTTCGTGATGCTGTAGTACATAGATCGAGAGGATGTTAAATCTTCTTTTTCATAAGAGCAGTATCATCATACTTTTGAAAGTTTTAGGCATTCGTTTTGACCTCTGGATCAAAAGACCACTTTGGTCAAGCGATGCTAAAGAAATATTTTTGAGGTAGTGTCATTATCTTCTGTATTCCCCTTACTGGACTAAACATTCTGTGGAATCTTCCCAGTTAAATGATGAGGGCTGGATGTGGTATGAAATGTAACATGACTCTTGAAACCCTCTATGTCTCACATGCCACCCATGTCTATGTAGACAGTTTTCTGGCTTTGTTGTGTGTGGAGAGAACAGGAAGTGAATTATAAGGAAGCTGCTAGCATGCTTGGCAGCAGGCCCTGGGCATTGAAAGAACCATGCTTGTCCGTGGGCTTTCAACATTTGAGGGAAAGTTGAAGAATAGCATGCCGAAAGTCTCAATAAAGGGGATCTAGAGACCATAACTGTAAAATTACGATGTTAAGGAATGTATGTGTAGTGTTAACATGTTTTTTGTCTCCTCTTGCAGAAATGTCGAGTCCTGCTTTCAGTGGAGCCGACGGATCAGGGATGTTTCCCTCTGGAAAGTCATATCCTCTGCAAGAAATGCCACTTGGCATGGGACAGAGAATCCTCCTGCTGAGGCCAGACCCAGCGCTGAGTGGGGTATCACAATGCTGGCCACTCAAAGTGGATATGGCAGCACCCTAACAGTGCATCCGATTCTCCATGGACAAGTTTGGCTGCCAGCTGTTAATTGACTTACATTTTTGACTCTCTACTTGAAACCCCTGCAAAAAATCTGTCTTGAAAATCCGAAAGGTAGAGAATTGGAAAGAGTTTGGGCTGGCCCTGAACTACCAGGGAACGACCAAAGAGAACAGGCGAGCCAAAGGCACAACAAAATGCAAAGATTTATGCAAAAGAGGTATCTGAAAGATCTGACTTTGGGTGGTAGGTTATGAGGTGCCTACTCTCTACCTTCACTGTCTTTCGATCTGCAGTTGTGTTGCCTGCCTACTATATCCGTATCCGAGTGTCCATGATGTCATGATGAAGCCAGGAAGGACAACAAGGGATGCCAGCCACCACCTTTACCTAATGTGTTGAGAATGATAAACCATGATTGTTAAAGGTTTTTTGAGGGGTTCTTTGGCAATAATACAAAAATGCATGTCTGTTGAGGCAAATTCTGGACTTGGGAGAAGCCATTTTATTTTCTATCGGCAGAAGATAATGATCCTGTGAAGTTGCATGTTCTCACCGTCCTGTTAATGCCAGGCAGACACTCCAGATGCAAGGACTGGGCTCTTAGAAATGTACCTTACTAAGTCCCCCATCCCTTCTTGCCCGATCTAAGACTATACTTAGGGACAATAAGGCAAATAACATCCCCCTCAACCAGACTCTGATGTACCATGTACCACAAAGTATTCAGAACAAAAATTACTGACAGTGTCCACTACCAAAATACTAAGAGACTAACTTGGCTAACCTGTGCCAGAGGTACTCACCAGGTACTGGGGGGGGGAGGGGTCCTCTGCTAAGTGCATTCAAAACCCACTGAGGTGTCTCTTCTTTCTTCAAAATAACACAATCACGACTATTCAAAGGATTATTCTGTGTGAAACTATAACCACCAATCCCAGGCACAAGTATGCCCTGTGCCGAATTGTAGCCACTATGAGTCACTAAACCTCCCTGTGCCATATGCAGCCAAAATACATAATGTATGGGGTGACTCCACAAACTTTGAGGTGCACTGAGCCAAAATGCAACCAGCAGGATCATTCTTTGGTTAACATCGTCTTATGTTCTGCTGTCATATATGTATAAAGTTACAATGTATAGGACATATAGATGATCAATACTTGAAATAATCATTTGTATATTTTAAGGCACAACATGTACCACAAACACTGCATTCTTTACTCGGTGCCAGGTTTGGGGCAACGCTGAACCACGCAGTTGCCTCTTCAGCTACAAGCTGAAGGTCTGAAAATTGCCCTTAAAATCAGCAAAAAATAAAATACGTCCCAGGTCCTATGGTGTTGTGGTCTGTGTTTGGGGTGGAGGGCGGCGAGCAGGGTCAGGTGAAGATGTGGACAGTAAAATCGAATTTTCCACAATGGCAAAAATCCTTGGCAAGGTTGTAAATCTTTAAATGACACGCAGATTTCAACGTTAAGGGTTTTCTCCGCATCTAACAAATAATGGCTTATTCTGCCTAAAATACAAAGACGCTGTTAGATGTGACTGTAAATAGAGGGCGTTGCTGGGCTCTGAGGAAATTGGGGGGGAGGGGGGAATGGGGACTGTGGGACTGTGCTTCTGCTTTACTTGTGGGGATGGGAAGCTCTCACTTCTGGAACTAGCACTCTTTCTACAAAAGACATCTCGGCCTGGATGAATAAGAGTTGCCTGAAATTAAATGCAGATAAAACGGAAGTCCTGTTTTTTAGCCAAGCGTCCCCCTTCTCTACCCATTCTGTGGTGGCCATCAGAACTGAAGCCCCCCTCCCCTCAGAATCAGCCAGGAAACTGGGAATCAGGCTGGAGAAGGAGCTCTCTTTCTCCACCCTGATACAACATATATCATCCACTTGCTTTTGGAAGATGAGAGCAATAAGAACATACTTACGCTTTCTGCAGGAGGAATATCAGAAGACAGTGGTCCATGCACTAGTCAGGTCTCACTTGGACTATGCAAAAAGCCTATACTTGGGGCTACCTGCATACTTATTGCGCAGGCTACAAATTATCCAAAATTCTGCGGCAAGGCAAATCAGGTGGGTACCTTTGCGCCACCACAAGTCGCTGCACCTGAAGCAACTTCTCTGGCTCCCTATAATCAGGAGGATAGGATTCAAGTCACTGATCCTTACATTTAGGGCCAACAGAAGCTTGGGACCAACGCACTTCCAAAAAAGGCTGCAGCTGTACCATCAAAAATCAGTCTTGAGATACAACAATCTGAGACTCCTGAAAGTCCCACGATACCGTAAAGTGTGACTCGGCGGAAGATCTTTCATGGTGCAGTTTTCTAAACTATGGAACTCCCTCCCACTCCATCTATGCCTTTAGGAATCACAAACAGAATTCCGGAGAGCTTTAAAAAACTAGCTGTTCAGAGCGGGATAGTTGGCCCACACTCAAGCACTTCGCTAGCGCCAGGACACCTCCGCCGAGGGAGCTGTTGCGCTTTAGAAAATTCTCATTCATTCAAATGAATATATGTTCTGTTACCGTAAATTCTGCCCTTGGATAGCGTTCCAGAATTAGCAACCGTTGAACACATCTTAGGGTTTTCCATTATCACCTAACTTTAAACCAGGCCCAGAGTATTCCTTTACTGTAAGCCAAGGCAGTTACAGTCGTGTTGTCCGCACAGGTTCCCTGTATGAAAAATAAACTATTATTACGCCCTATTGATCCCCTATTAGAGCCTTTGGATTAACAGAACACTCATCCACACAGTGTCTCGGAAAATCCCCAAATTTCGGACACGTATAGTCTCATTCTCAAAATCGGCAATTCACACTTTGACAATTGTTGGATACGAGTCTCACACCTTGAAGCACAGTCTTTGCAACACAATCTTAAAGAAATGTCCACTGTATCACTAACTAATGTAATGGAAGTCTAATTATATTTATATTATATGTGTATGCAAGGAGCGCAGCCTAGCACCGTGGGTGTCAGTCTCACACGGTGGAGCAGCCTCATTCACTGGAAAATCTTCTCACACCTAGGAGCAGATTTTTGAATGGGGTTAACATAGTAGAATCATAATTATTATATTCCAAAATCCTTCTTTTATCCAAACAAGTCTTGCTCCTCGGGCACTATGCACATTGATATCCTTACTTAATCTTACTATTGACTGGTTTGTTCGGCAGACGTTCACTCCAGAGTACACCAGGAGCAGCTCCTCAATTAAGGCAGAGAGGAGCGTCGCCCCACTGATTAAGGTGCCCCAGAGATAAAAAATAAAATGTTAATACAGTTAATGTAATACCATTTTATTTTTCAATCTCCCCGCCACGAGCCGAGTGTCCGGATGAGGGAGGGACAGCTGCTGACTGGCTGCAGTAGAAAGAAGTTATGTTTAAAGTTTGCATGTCCCTTTGGCCGGCCATCTTGCAATGGGCAGCCAGACATGCGCACTTTAAACCTCTCAGCTCATCTATCTAAGATAACGAGCTGGGTTGAGACTGAGCAAAGGCCTCCAGTGCTCTTTGGAACGATGAGAAAGCCTGCTCCATCCAAACCTGATGCTGCTCTCATGCTGAGAGCAGCGCTGGGATTGGTTAGGGAAGTTGCCTGGGGGACGCACTGGAGGAGTGAAGGACACCAGACGGGAGCGCGGACACAAGGTGGGTGAGTTTTCTTTTATGTCTTAAATGTATTTTATGTGTAATGTGCACCAAATCGCCGACATGCATTACAATACTGTTGTAAAGTTACGATAATGTAATGCATATCGGCATTTTTTTTATATAATGTAGCCGTGAACCGGCGCCCACCTGCCATTTGCCTGCCTCATCACCACTCCCCCCCTGACATGTCCTGCGCTAAAACACCGCTCCTCCAGGAACACAACACACAAACTCCTTTACATACATACAAGCCAGTATTTGGGAAGGTGAAAGACAGAGATTTTGAACAATAGTCTTTATTTTATTTCCATTGACTTGAATTGAAATGTTGCCAATTTAAGGCGGGAAAAAACTAAATGAAAGACATTTTTTACTTTAAAAATAGACATCCTCCAGCCAGAACCGGGTCTGTTGCCATGCATGTTTAAACCTCCTGTTGATCAGAAGTAGGAGCGAACTACCAAAGTAATAATTAAGCGGCAATACCTGTTACGTCTTAGAACGAGTTTATGTACTATAAACTGAAGTTGTGCAATGCGTTCTGCGTAAGTATTTACTGTTTCGTCTTGGACCGCGCCCGCTCACACGCCGGAGGCAAACTGCGAAATAAAGAAAACTTACTGGGCGAAGCAGGCGAGCACATACTTTAAAATCTGCTGCCACCTGCAGGTCAGCACTAGAATTGCTTCGAGTTTCTATCAGGAAAAAAAGAAATATTCGACCTATAAACTGCAAATAACAGCTCTATTAACCGTCTTTAGCCGACCCCTCCCTCCCCCCACAACACAACGTTTTAGAGTTGTTCCGCTTAAAAGCTGCGCAGCACAAAATCACGTTAATGGGATGTTAGAAATGGGGTCTCTAGTTGGCAGTGGCTGGCCACAGTCCAAGTAGGGACCCTTCTTCCTCAGTCAGAGTAAGGGGGCTACACCCTTTGATAACCCCTGCTCAACCCTGTGGTAACGTAGCACAAGCAGCTAGGCTTATCTCAGAGGCAGTGTGTAAAGCATTTATGATCATACACAGTAACACATTGAAGGACACTACAAAGGGACACCACGCAAGTAGTTATAAAAAATAAGTATCTTTATATATAGACTTAACACAAGACCAATAACGGTAAAAAAGCCACAATGCTGAAAAAGGGGGTACTCTTGAAAAGCTGGAAAAAGAATTTGGGCAAAAGATTTTCGGACACCCTGTTGGGCACAGCTTTACATTTATTACACATTTTTAGCTGACACAAGCCCTCACGAAGCCAAACAATATTTAATTCATATGTTAAACTTTTTCAGAAATGAGGCACGTAAAAAAAAGCCCCAAACAAAAGCTTAAAAAGGTATTTATAAAGCTTTTTGTAACTTGAGTCTAGATTTATTTTAACCTGTGGGTCTAGATTTATTTTATCCTGCAATATGTATATTTTATGTGGAATTCTTTGTCCAACCAGACTTTTGATCCCATTGTAGGAGGCATGGTAAGAGTGACTAGATCGTTTTTTTTAATAATCAAAAATGGTATTGTTTTACAATGAACAAACAGTAAATAAAACAACAAATGTATTGTTGCCCAATCAAGTCCCCCTATTTCACCCACTCAATTTTAGTGAGTACATAAATGTTGAGTCATTTGTAGGTACATCATTTCGAACTGTGGATAAACCACAGGATTCCCACAATTTACCCCAAATTTTATGAAATGTTTTAGGGCAACCTCTTGCGATAGAGATCGGTTCCTCTTGTTTAGCACACCAATCCATGCCAGATTTCAACATTGCAAGGCTAGGTGGTAGTGCTGATTTCCAATTTTTTGCAATATCATGCTTGGCTACCAGCGTAGCCAAGACCACAAGTGTCCGTCACCAATAAGTCCTCCAAGTTCATTAAGGAACCCTAAATGAGCAATTTTCTGTGTTATAAATGTTATGGGTTGAGCCAAAATTCTGGACAGTGATCTACCGATGCTAGACCAGTATTTGGTAATCATTGGGCATTGCCATGCCACATGAAAGAAGTTTCGCCTCGGGGGAGGAACAGCGGGTGCACTTGGATTCAGCAAGGAGGCCCAAATAATGTAGTTGATCGATCTGAATCGCAGTGGAAGTGCCTCCTTATGAGTGGAGGAGCGTGACCCTCCCCCCCCCCCCCCCCCGCCACACACACTGCTGCGCAGAAAGCTGCAAAAATAAAATGGTAATAAAAATGATTCTATTACCATTTTACTTTTCCAGCTTTCTGCCAAACAGAGGGGCAGGGCCAGTGTGGCATTGCTGCTGTTTGGTAGCAATGGCGAGTGACCCCTTCACTTTGAAGTGTGCATGTCCCTTTGGCCGGCTAACTTGCTATGGCCAAAAAGACATGCACTGTTCAAACTCAGAAAGCTGGGTTGGAGAGCAGGCCCAGGGCTGTGTATGTATGTAAATGTATAGGCATTTATATAGTGCACTACTTACCCGGAGGGTCCCAAGGCGCTTCGACCGCTGCGAAACCCTTCCTGGCTTCCCTGAGAGATGGTCCCTTAATGGGTATCTCCAGGGTGAGACCAGGCATCCCCGGCGGTCTGGTGGGGCCGTTAGTGAAGATGAGGCAAGCTAATGCCCAGAGTTGCCGAGTGTGATCGCTGATCAGAGTGGGCACCGAGGCGAGAGAATTATCGAGTCCGCTGACCCTGGTCCAGAAACCTGCCGCGCCGGGAATCGAACCCTGGTCCCGGGCCGTCCTCTGCTCTCGGGTCTGCCGCCTCTAACCAGTGAGCCACACTACTTCACTAGGGCTCCAGTCCCTTTTGGAGTGCTGAGGCAGCCTGGTCCAGCTAATCCAGATGCTGCTCTCATGCTGCTTGAAAGCACCGTCTGGATTGGATAATGTGTAGTTTGCTTTGGCTACATCACCTCATGCTCGTAGGAGTAAGAGCCACGGACTGGAGAGCGTGAGGACATGCTGCAGGCAAAGGTAAGTGAAACCTTTATGGTTTTTTGTCTTCCTGGCTCACTGTGTGATTGATTATGCATGTTTATGTGGCTGTGTTTATGATTGTGACTGTTTGTGTGTGTGTGTGTGTGTGTGTGTGTTTGTAAGCTTGACTGTGTGCCCCACCATTTTGTAATGTCACCAACCGCTACTGCTGAATCGTTCCCTCGGCCATACAAGGCTCCCGTCACGCCATGTTATCTAGATCGCAAATCCATTTTTCCCATCACCGCCAAAGGTGGTCCAATCCCATCACGGCATCACAGACCAAGGGGCAGGAGAGATGGGAGATCCTTCCCTGACGCAGGCTGCCCATCAGTAGTTTAGAGTCCAGGGGACCAAATTCTGGTAAATCAATTAAGGCAGAGTAATAGCGTTAGAGCGCTTCTCAGTTGTAAATATCTTTGGAACTGAGTGGGGGAGAGTGAAAATTGGGTCTGTAGGTCTGCAAAGCAGCATATATATGAGCCCCTCCAAACATCACCCAACACCGTGATCCCAATCCAATTGCATTGTCGGAAACCCTCCAAACGTGCAGCATGTTCCATCCATCGCCTCCTCCAGAAGGGAGTCTGTGGGGTCAATTTCTAGTCCAAACTGAGGAATCTATTAGCAGCTCACCACACAAGAAAAATCGTCCTTGTGAGTTCTGGGATGGAAAGAGGGATGGCCCTGCCATAGAGATAATGCATCACCCCATCCAAGCCTAGAGGTGCTAGCTCCAGTCAGTAAGCTGGGTCTCTTCAGCCCCCAGTCAGCCAATCATTTATGGCCAAGAGCTGGAATGGCCAGTAATATAGACGGATATCAACAGCTCCCATGTCACCGTCATAGACGGAGCACCGACACTTGGTGAAATCAGTGCGTGGTGGCTTATCTTTCCAGAGGAAGGAATTAAGTTGTTCTGTTATTCCGGCAAACCATATGTTAAGGATGTGAAGCGGAAAGTGCTATAGGGTGTATAAGACGAGCGAGAGCATCATCATCTTATAAGTGAAATGCGACCAAGAACGTTAAGGGGGAGAGAAGAACATCGACCGCATAGAGGGCAATTCTATCCCCCATCAAATCATTCCACTTTCATCCCATAATCGGGAGTCGCAAAGTACTATTCAGTCTAGGGGCTCATAGGCAAGCACAAAAAGGATAGGGGATAGGGGACATCCCTGTTTGGTCCGTCGTTCAATCAGAAATTCGCTGGATAGGATGCCCTTAACTAATACTAAACCCAGCACCAAATCTCATACACTGCAGCACTGCATCAAGGTAGCCCCAGTCCACGGTGTTGAAGGCCTTTTCAAAGTCTAAGAGCATCAGAGCCATCGCCCACTGCAACACTGGAGATCAGCCAGGGTGGTGTGGACTCGGCGGATAGTGGCATGTACCATGATTACGCATAAAGCTGCACTGGTCCAGATGAACTAACGTATTGAGCACTTGTTGCAGCTTGTTTCTTAGCATGCAATTTTATGCCAGTGTTAATTAGTGAGATTTGATGGTAAAGGAACATTTGGACGTTCGGTGATCTGGTTTAGGGAGAACCACAATGTTAGCTAGATCCATTTTACCCTCTCTCCTGCTTCAGCATATAAGCGGAGTAGATCTGGGGCAACATGTCATGGAGATTGGAGTAATATTCAACAGGAAATCCATCTGGACCTGGAGTTTTTCCGGGCTTGAAATCACAAATCACATCCAGGACCTCGTCTGGAGTAATCGGTGCGTCGAGAGTTGATCTCTGGAAACATGCGAGACAGGGAAGAGGGACAGCTGGCAGGAGGGGTGAGCATTCTCCCAGGGAGGCCTAGGATGATGGGCTTATAAGTGTTCATAGTAGTTTGCAAAGACATTTGCAATTGCTCCTGGAGCAGTAATTGGGGACCCGGTAGAATTGTTAATGGATAGAATAAAGTGGGAGCTAACATCTCTAGTAGCGAGTCTGTAGAGGAGCGTGCTGCTCTTATCTTCATGTTCATAGACACACTGATGGGATGCATACCAACATTAGCAAGCCGTGTGGAAGGAAAGCTGATACAAGGAAGCCTGGTCATGTTCCAAAAGCCGGCTTAAGGACTCAGTCACGTTGGAGGCGACAGCTGTTCTCAAATAAAATATTGGGATTCAAGGTCTGCTATGTGGCGATAGAGTTCCTTATCTGAATGTTTAAGGTATGTTTTGGTTGAATATGCGATGTTACATGGCATGCGCTACAACACATGCAATTACAACACGGTCATTACAGCGCCTGCTTTGTTACAACATAAACGATTACATCGCAAGTCATTTCTACAACTTACTGTAGGGGTGTGCTGGATGTAGGAATAGTATAATTTACTATTCCAACTCCAGCGTGTGCAACAGTAGGGAAGGTGTTGGAGTAGTAGATTATATACCCTGCCACTGGCACTTGACCCACCCACACAAGTAAGGTACCATTTTTATCGGGAGAACTGGGGGGGAATGCTGGGTGGTAGGACATTTGTGTCAGGACGGTGATCCCACAACTTTCCCACACAGAAATGTGAGGATTTCAATTTTTTATTTTTAGCTAAATTTATTTGAGGTTTTTAGGGGATTTTGGATAAGAAAACATTGGGGATTCATGCATGTCACACCTCCTTGGACTCACCCAGGTGTCTAGTTTTCAGAAATTTCTGAGTTGGGTAGGTTTCTCTGGATGGCTGCCAAGACCAGGACCATAAACACAGGTTACTCCCTTGCAAAACCAGGTCGTTTTGTGATAAATCATTTTGATGTCTCCACAGTAAGTTTTGGGATGTTTTCTGTTGCTGGCCCTAGGCCTACCCAAACACGTGAGGTACAATTTTTATCAGGAAACTTGGGGGAAGTTAGTGGCTCCCTGCAGATTCATGAACTTTCCATCACAGAAATGTGAGAAATATCTGTTTTTGGAAGGTTTGCAAGGGATTCTGGGTAACAGAACCTGGTGAGAGCCACACAAGTCACCCCATCCTGGATTTCCCTGGGTATCTAGTTTTTAAAAATGTACAGGTTTGCTAGGTTTCCCTAGGTACCGGCTGAGCTAAGTCCCACAAACCAAAGCTAGGCACATTGCAAAAGTAGTGGTCAGTTTTCAGTGAGAAAATGTGATGTGTCCATATTGCGTTTTGAGCCATTTCCTGTCACAGGCACATGGGCCTACCCACACAAGTGAGGTACCCTTTTTAGGTCTCGCCTGACCCAGCGCATACGCTGGTCTGGCGAGACTTTTAGTGAGGGCTCAAAAAATGCTACCATGGCCAGCCTAGAGCTTCAGTGCATGTGCGCTGCGGGCACGCTTAGGAGCAGAGGCGCCATATGGCAAACCTCCTCATGCTCATTAAGTGACCCCACTCACTTTCGCCCGCGATCATTTTCTCAGCACCCCTTTGATGTTCTCAGTGAGCCGCGGGGCCAAAGAGACGTCTCTAATCATCTAGGGTTGTTTCACAGTGTTCTAGAGTGCTTGTGCTATTTGTTCTGTTTTCCTAAGCCTTTACAAGTACCATCTCTGCGCTGGTTAACACCAGACCAACAAATGTGTTATAGCACCACACAACCACACACAACCACACACACAGCCACACACACACACACACAATCACAGCCACACACACACAACCACACACACACAACCACACACATAACAACACACACAATCACACACACACAACCACACACACACACACACACACACATCCATAGACACGCAACCACACTGACACACACAACCACACACACACACACACACACAAACACACACAAAACCACACACACAACCACACACACAACCACACACACAACCAAACACACAATCACACCCACACAACCACACACACACAACCACACACAACCACACAGACATAACCACACACACAACCACACAAACAACCACACCCACAACCACACACAAGCACCCACACACACAACCACACACACACCACTTAACACACACAAACCACCCACACACAATCCACACAACCACACACAACCACTCACACACACCCATACACACTACCACACACAACCACACACACTACCCCAACCATACACACAACCACACACAGCCTCACACACAACCAAACACAAACACAACCACACACACAGAACCACACACACACAACCGCACACAAACACAACCACACACAACCACACACACAACCATACACACAACCACACACACACCACACACACAACCACACACACAATCACCCACACAACCACACATACAACCACACACACACAACCACACACACACACACACAACCACACACACACAACCACACACACACAACCACACACACACAACTGCACACACACACATACAACCAAACACACACACAACCACACACACTCACACACAACCACACACACACCACACATGCACACCACCACCACACAACCACAATCTCACACACACAACCACACCCACAACCACACATACATCCACACACACACACACACACCCACACAACCACACACACAATGACACACACACAACCACCCACACACAACCACACACACACAAACACACACAACCACACAACCCCACACAACCACAACCAACCACACGATCACAACCACACACAACCACAAACACACACAGCCACAACCACACACAAACAACCACACACCTGCAACCACACACACAACCACACCCAACCACACACACGCAGACACACAGCCACACACACACACCCACATCAACCACAACCACAACCACACACAACCACACCCAACCACACACACAACCACACACAACCACACACACACACAACCACACACACAACCACACACAACCAACCACACTTACACAACCACAACTGCAACCACACACGCACAACCACAACCACACACACACAACCACACACACAACCAAAAAAAAGTGGTGCTAAAGCAGATTGGTCTGACTTGCGTTTTGAGTCCTAAACATTTAGTTTTAAAAAAACACTGCTGCAGTGAAAAAAACAAAGAAAAAACCTGCTTTCTGTTTGCAATGAATGGTAACGAAGAGAGATAATGTATTTTGTGGTGATATCAAGTGTTTTAATGCTATAATGCAGTCACTCCACTTGTTTTAGAATAATACAACAGCCCGTAGCATGAGGTGAGAGAGAAATACTACTCTGGGACTAATGCGCTGGTCTGGCGAGACTTTTAGTGAGGGCTCAAAATTTTTTACTATAGCCAGCCTAGAGCTTCAGTGCAATGTGCACGGGCGCACGCTTAGGAGCAGAGGTGGCATATGGCAAATCTCGTCATGCTCATTAATTGCCAGCGATCACTTTCACTTTCGCCTGCAATCACTTTTGCGGCGCCCCTTTGATGTTCTCAGTGAGCCATGCGGCCAAAAAGACAGCTCCAATCAACTTGCGGCGAGTGCTGGCTTTCATGCTGGTGCTTTACGTTAAGGTTTTCTTCCTACTTCCCTTCGACTCTCTATATGCTCTATATATTCTCTTTGTAACTTATATTTTGATGTTTTGTTTGGACCGTACACTTTCTTGGTAGCACTGCATATTATCGTTTTGGTGTGGATTTAACTTTGTGACTTTCTGTGGTGAAAAGAGAATTCACCCGTGTGGTGACAGGTATTGAATGGGAACACACTCCTCTACATCTCCCTTTTGACATAGTGAATATATTGCTTTTCGCTTCACACGAATATGGTGGGGGCGATGAAGGCCAAATTGAATAGTTGGAGTATACCGATTAATATTAGAGATGTTGAGGGTATTGTGTGATTGTGGAGCCGGTGGTACTACTGTGACCGTTCGATTTATATATCATGGTACATGAGAATTGTACTGGTATCTGTACTGATATTGGGGGTAACAAATAAACCACTTTGAATATTGACCATTATAATATGGCGCCCGAATTTTTGTGAGTGTATCAGCGCTAATACGTACAACGAAACTGCTTCAGATATTAGTAAATGGGGTGGGTTTTGAGTTTGACCTTGCCCGTGATTATAGGAGTTGCTGGTATTCATAATACATAATCCGGGCAATTCTGGATATCATAGTGGTTTGACCACAAGATGGCGCCCGTAATTTTAGTGTATTTGCGCTTGTGCGACGTGTACGACGGAACTGTTTCGGATAGTGGTAATTATTGAAATATGAGATAGGGTGGGTTTGATTTTTGACCTTGCCCATGATTATATAGGTCTCTGGTATTTATAATACATAATTTGGGCAATTTTGGATATCGGAGCGGTTTAACCACTCTAAAATGGCGAAATAACAAAAGAGGAGTACCACCACGAAGAACTACACAGAAGTTCTGAGTCGGATGTCTATGAAAAAAGAATAATTATTCTTTTTGTAAAAAAAACCCTCACTCACCAACTTGGTTGGTGACATGCTTCATCTCACATAGAGATACACACGGTCATAAAAACCTTTTTTGTATCTTCACATCTTTTTAATATTGTCCAGTAGCTTCTGAATAAAATCGCTTCCACATAAGTTATACCAGGACAATTTTTAACATCACCTTTCGTACCACTTGCACAAAAACCAGCTCCACTGTAGTTCAGGTGTTGTAACACACCCTGACGGCACTCGGCTGTCAGGGTGGACCCCAATGGTGAAGCATGTCACCAACCAGGTTGGTGAGTGAGGGGTTTTACTATTTGGATTATGTTTTTTTAGATTTTATGCCTTGGAGAATTTAGTGTGATTTTCTGGTGCAATGTGGTGTAACATTGCAAGTGATTAACTGATAAGGTTAGTGTGATGACTCCTTTTGGTGTAAGTGGGATTCTTGTGGTGCAACCTTGCTTTGAGTACAACTTAGGTGTTGGTTATGAGGTTACTTGGCTCTTTCTCCTTATCCTGGACACACGGGTTGCTTTGGTGGTTTGGTATTCTTTTCTGATCCTGTCTTTGGGATCGTAACTTTTGACTGATATTGAGTACATTTATTTATTATGTAATTTGGTTTGGGTTGCAGCCCTGAAGAAGTATGATGCCTTAAACAGGCGAGACGAAACACGTGTTGGCTGCACATATGGTTTGTGGATTGAACTTCTGGCTGTACAGATGATCTTTGGTTTGGACTGTATATAGACAAATGGAAATAAACTTTGGATACAGTACCTGCAGAACCACTAAATGAAGGAAGACGTTTATTGATCTACAACTGTATCATTGACTATTGTGTGCTCGGAAGGACATTCTCATTTGTTTTGATACTTCACCAGTGGAGTGCAGTGGGGGTTGTGGTAACCGACCCTGAATCTTCCTGGAGCACCGCCTATGTACAGTTTGATTTGACTACAATACCCAGATTTGCATGAGCGCCTATTCATATTACTGGTTACCATTTTCTATTAAAATTAGCAGTATTGCTCGATGAATTGTCACAAGCCTGTGCTGACCAATGATATATTATTTACATCGACAACTCTTCCTTCTTTTTGTGCATTGTTGTACGTATACAGGTATGTGAATGTATGTGTGTCTATGTGTCATATGTGTGTGTTGCTTCTTTAACTTCTTTGCTGGGTAGCAGCTGGTGCATCCGAAACCCACATTTCACAGGGGTGATGAATTAACCAGAAATTATTTTCCGTAACTCACTGAAATCTCAATATTTCCTATGTATTATGAATTTCTTCCAATGGGAGTCCTAGTCGGTGTCGTATTTCCCTCTCATCAGCTAATTAGTGTATAAGTATGACAATGCATTTAGATTTAGAAAGCATCCAATTGTTGCCCTCCTTTATACCAGCCCCTTGTTTCATCAGCATCCTCTCCATGACTGGTCAACATACCGTGAACATTCGAACTGCAATTAGGCCCCAAATGCTAATTGAAAATTGCAGAGTGCAGCTGCAAAGGTCTCCACCTTTAGAGAAAAGTGTACTTCTTAACACCACAAATGTTTTTTCCAATCCATATGCCACCCACTAAAACTATTTGAAACGTTTCTGTTTTTTTAAGATAGACGAACAAACACTATAGTCCAATATTTAACTTACTGGTTTAAATAATAGAATTACTATGTGAAAAAAGTGCTTAGTAACTGTACCAAAATGAGCAAACGATATAAAATGATTAAAATATATCATACTAGGGTTCTATGAAGCAATTTCCGGTGACATTGGTTTTGAAATGTCGAGAAGGTATAATTGAGGTGACGCAATATCATGATGCTGAGGACCAAAATATAGACAGCTAATTATTTATATATTTTATATACCTAACTTCCGATTTACATACTCTGCCAATATATAGACATTCAAGGTACACAGATGTGTAGTTAAGAACAATAAATCTATACCTCCCTCTGTGCACTTACCTTCTAGATAGTTTGGTACTCAATATATTGGTCATGAATTTGTGTGACCTCAATATTCCCTCTTCGATATTTCCTCCTCAATACTCCCTCCTCAATATTTCATACTACAATCTATTTACAAGCCCCTGGCCTCAAGATGTTTAGACCACGGCACCCCAGATGTCACACACAGATGCCCTAATACGTATTTTTATTTTACATGGGACCATTGGTGCAGTTATGGGAAAATGTTTATTGAAAACTGCAAGCTAAAAGGGCTGTATTTTTTGGCTCGCTGTAGTAGTTACTATGGAAAACATTTAATGTATGTTACTCGCAAAGTGTGTGTGGAGAGGTCACAGAACATGTTTGGTTCCTAAAATCATTATTATGTACACATTACAAGTTTTACTGATATTATCTTCATGATCAAGCTAACATTGTGGTACTGATTACAGTGAAATAAGTATATTATTTTGTTTTCTTTTTGAGAATGCTGGGAAAGAATGATCCTGCGCTGTGTGTTTTGATGTGTCATTATCTAAACGCATTGTCATACTCGTAGAATATGAAATCAGATGAGAAGCTCAGTTTCTAAGTCTACTATTTCATGACACACATAAGTCATAGGAGAAATGTTACGTCTGAAAATTAAGTCAAATCATCCAAGAGTATTGCACAATCTTTGTGAGTTGTGGCCTTTAAATCTACTGACTTTGTGCAATAAAAGTCACCAACTATGTAATATATTAGAGAAAAGCAGTAGCTTCTCTCTAGTTTCTGTCTCTCCTGTCTCTCTCTTTCTGTCTGCCTCTACGCTCGATTGCCTTTCTTCTCTCTGCTCCTTTCATCTCTCCCATTCTTTTTCTGACTCTGTACCTTTTCTTTGCCTCGCTTCTTCTGGGCGTCCCTCTATGTACATCGTTCTGTATCGCTTTCTACCCTTCTTTCAATTATATCGCTCCCTGTTGAACTGTTTATTCTGCCTCCCCGGTGCCGGTCTCCAGTGTCTACCCAGGTTCTACCATTAATGCCCCCTCCAGAACCCATGAATCTCACCCTCTACTGCTTCTCTTACTCACACTGCCGTTTCTCCTCCCTACCCAGATGTTTGACTTAGTCTTTCATTTTCCCTACTTGAAGGGGATCTTATCTATGCTGTTTCTCTTACTCATCCCAATGTGTCATTTACTTTCTTATTTCCTATGCTCTTTAAAGGGGATCTTCCACCCGCCGGTTTTTTGTGCTCTCTCGCTCGCCCCATGTTTCTTTTAGCTCTTCTGCAGCCAGATGGTTTGCTTATTCTCTCATTTTCTTTACTCAAAAGTGATTGTACCCCTACCCCCTGTTGTTTTCCTTATTATCTTTTAATACTCTGCCGCCTCTCGCTGACCCCTCTACCAGCATCTTTCTAGTGCCTATTTCTGCCTTTTCGTTATTTTCGTCTCTGTCTCAGTTGGCATTGCTATTAATAATGCAACACTAGCACCGGACTGCCTCAAACTAACTACACAACATAAAAAAGACCACAGTTCTTCAAATCAGCCACAATACCTGAAACTGATAACAGTACGTGAAACAAACTGCAGTACGATATCTGAAACTGACCACAACCCTTGAAATAAGCATATGTGGTACGGAGTGGTATTTTGTTGAGTGTAGTTATGTTGTATTGAGTAGAGTGTAAATATGTGTTGTAAATATTTGTTGTGTAATTATGTGGTATTAAGTGTTATGATGTGGAGAGTATTTATGTTGCACTGGTTAGTGTGTAAATATGTGGATTGTAATTGTATGGTACTGAGTGGTATGAGGAGTGTATTTATGTTGCATGGAGTAGAGTACATAACTACACTCAACATAATACCGCTCAGTACCACATAATTACACATCACATAATTACACTGTATTCAATACAACATAAATACACTCCACAATCCACTCAGTACTACATAATTGCACGTCACATAATTACTCTCTACTTAATGCAACATAAATACACTCCACACAATACCACTCTGTGCCACATAATAACACAACACATAATTACACTGTACTCAATGCAACATACATACACACCTTTCACTCAAGTTCGCGCTATATAAAAAAACCACAAAAAAAACAATTGCAATGCAATAGGTCTCACATTACTGAATCTTTGAGCTGCTAGTCTTGCATTATTATTAGCAATGCCAACAGCTCAAACTTTTATAATGCGAGACCTATTGTATTGCAAATGCTTGTTAACAGGAGACTTGGGGGAATGCTGGCTGGATGGAAGTTTGTGGATGCCCGCAGATACCAGAACTTTCCACCACAGAAGTATGAGAAAATCTGTTTATTTGACAAAGTTTGAGGTTTGCAAGGGACTCTGAGTTACACGGTATGCCTAGTCGTGCGTCCCTTGCTCACTTTGCCACTGGATTCAAGCTAGCCTGGGTGATGAGGGGTGTTACCCCGAAACCAGTCCCAGGATGCTTGTTTCCGGTCCACGGAAGACCTGGCCTGGCAGTTCCCATGAGGCACTGGATCAAGGCTGATATGCATATAGCTTGGTCTTAACTGGGGTAGTGAAGTGAGCAAAAGAACGATGATGGATTAAACCCAGATCTGTGACTGGAGGTGAATGTCTGAAAAGTTTCAGCGGTCCGTTCATCATCTCCTTGTGTTTACTCTGGGTAACAGAACCTGGTGAGATCTACACAAGTCACCCCATCCTGGATTCCCCAGGGTGTCTAATGTTCAAAAATGTATTAGCAGCAAAAGAGTTAAGGCTTAGATTTTGTAGTAAGTAAGTAGCAATACTGTGGTGCTAATTCACTCAGTACAAAATGCAGTTTGTGAATCAGGCTTAAAAGAGGTTTTGTTATTAAGGACATGTTTACAGACCTTAGGTAGACCACACATTAGAGCAAATTAATTAAACAAATAAAACGTTTATAGCGATACAGGCTTTGCAAATGAGAGAATCCTTTAAAAGATGGGGTTCCTCAGCTCGCAGATACCAAGAAAGACAACCTTACATGACATATTTTTAAAGACAAGTGCAAGGCAATTCTTTTAAACACACAGACTTGTGGCAACAATGTACACATCTAAAACAAGCTCTTTAAGGTAGAGGCAAATGATCAGACCCCATTTCAGAGGACACTGGCAGACTGTAGTTGCTCTCCACTGTTGTTCTTGGGTTGGTCCTACTGTGGCTCTGCTATATGAGGCCAAGTGCCCCATGTTCGCACTTAACTCTCAAGGTAGCAAAAACAAGCAGTCAAAGGCTTCTCACAGAGATAGTGTGTGGGTGGGAGGGACAAGAACTCTAAACTCAGCTGTCAACCAACACATACAATAATGTATTATCAAGCCAGGTACTTATCTTTTGTTTTTGTTGCTGTTTTTATATAACGCAAACTCCACCCAAGGGTATTGGAGCACTTTACATGAGCACCGGTTACATCACACTAGGTCACATTCATGTTTTGTTTTTTAAGGCACATGGAGATTATATGATTTTCCCAGAATCACAGGATGCCCAGATTCGAACCTGGTTCTCCAGTTCCAAAGTCGGCAGCTCTGGCCGTTACACCAGTATTAAAATCACACAGCATGACGTAGTACGACATCACCACCTCACTGCTGGTCCTCGACCTTTTAAGACTTAGTTAGCTAAACTATAGTTAGCACTGCGTCACGCAGGCCAATTCGAGGTTAAGTGCGAAAAACATACAGCATACTACACTATTCAAATGTGACAAAGGGTTCGCTATTCCAAACATTAAGTGTGCACACCATACAGTGCTTTACACGATTAATGGACGTAGTTTGCTTAAACCAAAGAAATGAACTAAATAGTCGGCACCATCACATCATGGCCGCCACTGCTGATCCTAAATTGACAGCGATGTTACTACTTTAGGAAAATTTAGATTTTGATGAGGAGCATTACCATGAACTGATTGTTACTATATTTATACAGTGACAATGCCTTTAGTTTACAAGGTAAATACACCCTTTCTCTGTAGTACACGTAATCACAGACCATCAATACCATTTAATAATGGCCGATATTCGCGCACTAGCTAGTGAGGGCGTTACCGAGCACACTACACGTCACACACAGGAGGCAAATCGTTGCTCATCACGTGACAGACACAAAGCATTCATCTTCATGGTTCAATGGCGGCCCCATTACGTCCCGGACCCGGTGGATAGGGCAGGTCAAGGGGCATCCGCACAACGCATGAACCGTGAGTATACAGCCATGACAGTCCGTATCTGTCTCAATAACAACGAAGCCTGTAGGTCGAGTGGTGCTGAGAAACAAAAGTTAACACTGGTGTGTTTGCACAAAAAGTGAAATAACTTAAATGACACAAAGTCAAAAATGGGCTAACAGAAAATTGCTGATTAAGTCCTATCAGCCCACCTGATGGCGGAGCCTCATCATGTAGGACTTCCGAGCCTTGGTCAATGTGCGGTCGCCCAGTTGTATTTTAGCAACGCAACACAAGACCGCAGTACGGTCACCGCAATCGTACGTAGAACAGAGGGGCTGATGTGTGCAGTGCAAACAATAATGAATCAAGTGAAGTGTCTTAAAATGGCTATCGAAGCAAACAAGGACCTTTAATAGTGTTTGCCTGGATGTCAGATTAAAAGATAGTGAGGTGACAGTGTGAAAGAATCCCTGTCTATATTGCTTGGTAGAAATCCAAAAAGATCTATGTAGGGCCAACATGTTTCTGCCTTCCTGTGAAAAAGTCACTGGCATTCGTCAGGGCCAAGCTCTTATCTGCTACTGCAAAAACACTATCATATGTGCTAGAATAATTACAACCAGAAAATAAAATAAGATTGATCATTCAAGACCATCCTACCACATCTTCTAAGTTTTGCTCTGATGATGCAATTTGTCTTTCCTGTAAAAAAACGAGAAAAGAGGAGAGAACATGTGAAAATTACATGTGCATGTTCCTCAGTCTTACATCTTCAACAATTGCTGTGTGGAAGGTACTATAATTGTGCAATACCAGTGTTAAATCAAGATAAACTCAGACTAACCATCACAACTTTATGATAGTCACATTAGAAGTGCAAAACGTTATGTCACCACAAGTCAATCAGTATACAAAAAGTTAAAACACTTACCCATCAATGTGTGGGAAGTAGCCTCACCTCCCCCGGCAACTGCTCGGACGAATAAGGCACCGCTCTAAACATATAAAGACAGTCTCTGTAATGGATGCTTGTCTTAAGGATTAGACCTCAGTGTATTGTTTGGAGACCCACTTATTTTCCAATCTGTCTAAAACATATCCCTCACCAGTGTACCAGATGGCTGCATCCAACGACTAGGGCATATAGCCTCCTAAATTACATTTATGTAAGCGCTCCCACAGTTCTACAATGGCACTTGTTGTTTACCCATGACAACAGCTGTATAATATTATTGTTGTTAAACCAGTGGTAAAAGACCACACGCTGTTGTCAGTACCTCTACTGATGAGAAAGGGGCGGTCTGCAAATCCTATGCCCCCTTATATCCAAACCCCCCGGTCCCTGCTTACCTGTCCGTCGGTACCTCGCGGCAGAATCACGAGCCGAAGGGGAGGCACCGATGGGCAGGAAGGACGTCTTTTTATGTTTCTTTTTCAAAACACCCAATCCTAATACAAACGAGGCAAATTTGTTTGACCAAGGTGAACAGAATACCGGCCTCAGACCAAAATCGACATTTACACCTCTTAACCAACAAGTACCAGCGAATGTCCTAGCCTTTGAACAAGCAGTGACACATGAGGTGATGCACACTGACCTTCGTCGTAAGACTTTTCATAACATGTCCAATCTAGAGAAATCAGCATTATCGTCCTTGGCAAAGGATAGATCTCTCATTATCAAGCCCGCTGACAAGGTACAAACTTTCACCACATCTTCCAATCAAGTAAAAAAAACCATACTGAAGCATTGGAAAATTTTAAATACAGCAGCAGGTGCAATACCTCGCCCGCTGTTTGCATTTAAGAGAGGACCATCCATTCGGGACAACTTGGTTCATACCAGACCACGCAGCGAAATGAAACAAACTACTAACACTCTCTGGAACAGTAATCCAGTTCAAGGCCATTACCCCTGCGGGAGTTGTGCTGCCTGCCCTCAGACACGCAAGACCCTGATAATAGACATTGGCACTAACAGACCGTGGAGATTAACAAAACATACAAACTGCAACTCTGAAAAATTGATCTATCTGATCACTTGCCCCTGCAAGAAGCAGTATGTGGGCCATACAACGAGGATGATTAAGTCTCGCATCAGCGAGCATAAAAGCACAATCCGGTGCAGGAAGCAATCTACAGGCCTCACCAATCATTTTTTGGAAGCTAATCATAAAGCTGAGGACTTGGTCTGGGTAGTGCTGGAACAGCCACACATTCCGTCACACGTTGCTGATGTCTCTCACTTCCTTTTTGTTAAGGAGCAACGTTGGATTTACAGATTGAAATCTGATGTAATTGGACTGAATGACAACATTCCTTGGTTATCTATCTGAGTGCAACATTTGCCATTGGGAGCTCTTTGTTATCACAATAAGGTGTGCCCACCTATTATGACTGAGACTTCCACAAATCTGTGGCGTTCATTATACCTATAGGGCGCCTTGTAAATCATCTTTCAGGTCTTAAGTTTAGTGACCACCGACACATATATGTTGATTATAATCTGTATCTCCATTCTCAACTAAATACCCTTTGATAATGCTCTGGGGTACATCATGGGTCAGACTTCGTGACTCACTTGCTCCCCTCTACACACTCTCAGACACAGCCGATCAGGCCATGCTGAATATTCCCACTAACTATGTACAAATTGGTGGGTTTTGATTGGCTAACATCGCCATTCATTGCCACAGAAATGGGTACATTTCCCAATCTGTTGATAGTTGCGCCGCCGCGCTTGTTGCCTAGCAAATACTCGTGGCTCCATGCCCATCGCACAGCGCCTAATACCGAGCAATTTGCGCAGGCGCATGTATTGGCGATAGTGTCCTGTTATCCGGTTCAGCTAGCGGCGCTGGTTTATCGCTAATGAGCATGCGCGTGAGATTAGGTTAACTAATTCACCAACGCCTATGCGCGTCGGACCATCAGAAGGAAGTGCGCATGCGCGCGGTGAAGTGTTTCTGCACCGCGCGTACACATTGACACGGCGTAGCGGACCAGCTGAATCTAATTGGCCACTTAGCGGCAACATAAAAAGACGTCCTTCCTGCCCATCGGTGCCTCCCCTTCGGCTCGTGATTCTGCCGCGAGGTACCGACGGACAGGTAAGCAGGGACCGGGGGGGTTTGGATATAAGGGGGCATAGGATTTGCAGACCGCCCCTTTCTCATCAGTAGAGGTACTGACAACAGCGTGTGGTCTTTTACCACTGGTTTAACAACAATAATATTATACAGCTGTTGTCATGGGTAAACAACAAGTGCCATTGTAGAACTGTGGGAGCGCTTACATAAATGTAATTTAGGAGGCTATATGCCCTAGTCGTTGGATGCAGCCATCTGGTACACTGGTGAGGGATATGTTTTAGACAGATTGGAAAATAAGTGGGTCTCCAAACAATACACTGAGGTCTAATCCTTAAGACAAGCATCCATTACAGAGACTGTCTTTATATGTTTAGAGCGGTGCCTTATTCGTCCGAGCAGTTGCCGGGTGAGGTGAGGCTACTTCCCACACATTGATGGGTAAGTGTTTTAACTTTTTGTATACTGATTGACTTGTGGTGACATAACGTTTTGCACTTCTAATGTGACTATCATAAAGTTGTGATGGTTAGTCTGAGTTTATCTTGATTTAACACTGGTATTGCACAATTATAGTACCTTCCACACAGCAATTGTTGAAGATGTAAGACTGAGGAACATGCACATGTAATTTTCACATGTTCTCTCCTCTTTTCTCGTTTTTTTACAGGAAAGACAAATTGCATCATCAGAGCAAAACTTAGAAGATATGGTAGGATGGTCTTGAATGATCAATCTTATTTTATTTTCTGGTTGTAATTATTCTAGCACATATGATATTGTTTTTGCAGTAGCAGATAAGAGCTTGGCCCTGACGAATGCCAGTGACTTTTTCACAGAAAGGCAGAAACATGTTGGCCCTACATAGATCTTTTTGGATTTCTACCAAGCAATATAGACAGTGATTCTTTCACACTGTCACCTCACTATCTTTTAATCTGACATCCAGGCAAACACTATTAAAGGTCCTTGTTTGCTTCGATAGCCATTTTAAGACACTTCACTTGATTCATTATTTTTTGCACTGCATACATCAGCCCCTCTGTTCTACGTACGATTGCGGTGACCGTACTGCGGTCTTGTGTTGCGTTGCTAAAATACAACTGGGCGACCGCACATTGACCAAGGCTCGGAAGTCCTACATGATGAGGCTCCGCCATCAGATGGGCTGATAGGACTTAATCAGCAATTTTCTGTTAGCCCATTTTTGACTTTGTGTCATTTAAGTTATTTCACTTTTTGTGCAAACACACCAGTGTTAACTTTTGTTTCTCAGCACCACTCGACCTACAGGCTTCGTTGTTATTGAAGTAGTTACATAGGGGGTATTCGCCTGTCTGGTCGTTAAACACTTCCCTCGGACCCTCTCTTACGAGTTGTTATTATATAGTCCGTATCTGTCTTCTAGCACTACTATGAGAAGTTTATTGCCATTTTAATGGAGGGCTGCCCTAACTGTAAACTTGACCCCACAATTGCAGCGGGATATGCAGGTTAACCTAATGCATCATGACTGTATTAACCAGCTGCCTACTTCATAGACACTTTCTCTAGCCCCAAGGGGCTAGACGGCACCCGAGATCTTACGGCACGTGCTCCATAGCTCTCCACCATTGAGTGGTTCCCTCTACCCTAACGTTAATGGAGGATCAATCCCTTCTCTCTCCCGTCACGGGGACCCTCCAATTTTGAGCAGAGGGTTGAAATCTTAGCTGATGCAAGTTTGAGTCACCCTTTGTTTAAAATCGCCACTGTGACAACGTTTTTATTTAGCGTGCACAGAACAGAGAGAGCACCAAGCTCCCAAGGGGCCATACGGCACCCCGATGTCCAACGCCACGTGTTCCGTAGCTCCCCAACATTGAGCGAGAGTTACACTTGTTATAAATATGCATATATATTTTTCACCAAGAGTTTATATGTTCCCTCCCCCACCCATTTCCCATTTTTTACACACAGGAGCATTGCCTTGTGCGTGAATCCACCGGGCACTGTTGAAGCCTGGGGACCATCTGAATTGGGCGAGTCTGCTGCATGCTATTTCTTATGTACGCTGTGTTCTCTCCGCATGGGCTTGTAGTCACTATAGCTCACAGTAGCTTCTCACCGCCAAGGTTTTAACCATTGTTTGTTTTTAAAGTTCTACTCACGCATTTGCGTCCACCACTTAGGTATTATTTTAGCTGTGGATTCACGACATGACCATATCTTTGCATATGTAACAGGATAACACCACAGATGTTAACCCTATCTCCCTTTTTGTCTCCTGCAACAGGTAGTTCCAGGTTGTAATAAGGTAATTGAGTCTAACTTAAACTGCCTTTATACGCGACACAACACGCAGCCCACTCTAATGTAGATAACAATTTCTAGGTCCTGAAGAATCGCTAGTTGAATTAACAGGTTAGCGAGAAACATGTTGACCAAAACACTCTAACAAGGACAACACGAGTCATTACCCTCGGGCGATTGCCTTGTAGACTGTTTTTAACTAGGATTGGAGACCCCCAGAATAAAGTTTGTCCTTCTAGGCACTCCCAATCCTATTTTAATCACTTCATCACATCTATACAATTCTGGCCCCACACACGCACTTCACCAAACGGCAGTTGGATAGAAGACGTCCAGTAAAGTGCCCCTCTTTGAGGTGAGCCTGTTGGGTATTGCACCGCCGACCCAACGAGGAGCAGCCCAAATGATGAAGCATGACACCTGAAAGGGTGTGTGAGGGCATTAAGATCCACATATGGATCCCCAACTATACCCTTCTTAGATATAGTGGGACCATGTCACCTGTGACTCCAGCAGCTTTTTGACACTGAGGAACAGCACAACCCCCCTTTTTGTTTGGTAGTACTACAAAGCACAACAGAAGATACAGACATAGGACTGTAATACTGTTCTTTGGATAACCCGGGACATGACACTGATTAGGAACGTGCAGTTCACTAACAAGACTTTCAAGACATAGATATACAGTTCAGTATGTTTTCACCTCTTTAAGTTCACCCAGTAAAAGTCTCAAGTTCATATAGCAGACACAATTCCACACCAAATAATTCTATGCCACGCCACATAATTTCACTGCACTGCACATAATTCTACCTCCCATAATTCCGCTCCATGTCACATAACTTCTTTCCACTACGCATAAATCTACTCCACTACACATAATTACACCCCGCACCACATAATTTCAATTTACTCAGTGCAACACAATTCCATGCCGCACCAGACAGTTCCACAAAACACCACATAATTCCTCACTACAAAATTACACTCCATAATTCTATTACATACCAACTAATTTCATGCCATGACACCAAATTCCACAACATGCCACATAATACCACACCACATCACATAATTCAACTACACTCTATTGCATCTCATGCCACACATTTGCACTCCATGTCACACAATTCCAATCCATGCTACACAATTCCACACTATTCCACATAATTTCACTCCATGTCACATTATTCCATGCCACATAATTCCAATCCACAACACATAAGTCCACTCTGCGACACACAATTCCACACCATACCGTTGTCTGCATATTTCTGCGCTCAACATAACAGTTAACACTATTACTTACTTATATCAACACACCAATTTATCTTAAACCAAACAACAAATATTACTTAGACTGAGGCTCTAACATAGGCCTTTGATTGCATTCATCTAGGCCCTGCACTATATGCCACCACAGTCTTCACCACTTTACAATAATCTGCAACACTGCATTCAACAACACTGCACTCTATGCCACCGCACTCTACGCCACTGCACTCTACTCCCTGCTACTATACTCTATGCCACTTCTCTAGACACCAGTGCTCTCCGTACCACTGCTCTCTGTGCCACTGGACTGTATGAAACTCTACCCGGGGCAAGGCTACTCTACTCTACTCTACACCACACCACTTTATGCCACAGCACTCTACTTCATTCAACTTTGCACAACTCAACACTAGGCTGCAGTACTCTACTCTACACCACTGCACTGTACACACTACACTTTATGCCACTATACTCTATGCCAATGCACTCTACACCACTATAATTCACACTGTACCACTGTACTTTATGCAACTGCACTTTACGCCACTCTCCTCTGCACCACTACAATCTACGTTGATGCACTCAACACCACTGTACTCTCCAGCACTCCACCGTACGCCACTGCACTCTACTCCACTTTACACCACTCTATGGCACTCTGCTCTATGCCACTACACTCTGCACCCCTCTACTCTGCGCTAGTCTACTCTATGCCACTGCACTCTATGCTTCTGCACCACTCAAGTCCCCGCCACTCCACTCAACGCCACTCTAGTCTACTGCACTCTTCAGATTTTAATTCTTAACTCACACCATCGCTCACTCCTTAATAAATAACGATACAATAATGGCTTTTTCATAGCAGTTTATAATCCATTTTTAAACATACTATACAACCACATTGCTGTACAACACAGCTAAAATAGACTAAACCAATAGCTCTCACAGAGGCGAAACCTATGGGCTTTGCAAATGCTTGTTATGAGGAGGCATGGACCGCTGCCTGCTCATAAAAATGTTTTCGTGAGCATTAACAATGTGAAGGGGTCCCCTGGAGACCCCTTCCATTTGCGAATGCTTTACCATCTCCTTTTTTTTTTTTAACTGATTTTATTTGGTTTTCATACATCAAACAACGTAGTCACGACATTAATCATATACTGCACAAAGTCATTTCAGTCACATCAGGTGAACAGAGTATCCCAATGACATGTAAGCAACAAATATTCTACTTCCTCCCAACATCCCAATGAGTCAGTACAATGCTACACAGATGGAACTTTATGGCACATTTAATGAAGTTCTTCAGTACACTGGGTAGGGAGACACAAGGTATCTTACAGTGAGGTGCTAATTCCCAATAGGTAGAGGAAGGTGCTGAATAATGGCCAGAGCGAGTGGTATATCATAATGGGGAAATTATCATGGCAACCCTGCAGGAGATACTGTGGAAGTGTCAGGCTCTGGATTAGTCAGGCTATAAACTATGGTTCCCCAGTCTCGAGCTATATCAATCGTTCCTATTCCGCTTAGGGCTTCTCTTAGAAGTATCCTCCCTTCACAGCTCACCCATTTTATCATTTCTTTTCCCCACATGTGTGATCGGAGACCCCCGGTGCCATCCAGTTTCTCGTAATCTCACGCTTGGCTATAAGAAATGTTAAATCTTGGAATTTGCTTGTGATTTTCGACTTAGATGTCCAGGGGAACCATCCCAGTAGACAGTGTGCCGGGTGCAAGGAATCTCTCTTTCAATGACCGCCCCAACGGCATGCAAGACCTCTTCCCAAAACGTGCTCAGCATGGGGCATGACCAAAACTTGGGCAGGATGAGTGCTCCCCCTTTTCTGGATCTAGGACATGACACATCAACTATCTGAAAGAATCTGTCTATGCGCTCTGGAGTCAAGTATCACCTATGTAGAACAATAACTAACAAGTTTGAAGCGTGCATTCCAAGAGACCTTGGGCGTTCTTCCCAGGATACTGTCCCGAACCTTAGCAGCAATAGGAGCCCCAAATCTTCCTCCCACCTAGATTGTAACCTCTATAATGGCTGTTGTTGATCCTCACACAATGCTCTGTATAAGCATAAGATCGTCTTGATGGTGCCCGACGATAAAGCTATGCATTGATAACTCTTCAATGTATGGAGCGCAGTAAATTTCATGCCCCATTGTTTTCTTATTGCTGCCCTGAGCACTCTGTGCAGAAGAAAAGGCCCTTGAGGTAGATCAAATTCTGCAGGGAATTCCTCAAATGGGAGCAGTTCCAAGCTCTTAAAAATCTAATTTCATCACCACCACCTTGACCCAAATATTAAGGCCCTGCCTGCCTCTGCCAGGGGGAAGGTTCCTCAGTAGCACAGAGGTAGTTCAGGGGAGTATGGAATTTTGGTACGTATTTTCTATAAGCTACTATCCCAGCATTTGGCCAGTACTCGAAACTCCTTAGAGTCATTTGTGGGTGACTTTTGCACTTGTAGGAATATTTGAAGGAGGTCAGAAAGTGGTGCTACGAAGGGCCTCAGGCCAGATTCGGATCTTGTCTGTACGCTAGTCCCTGAATCAGCTATTGCAATTGGGCTGCAATCTAATATGTTTCGAAGTCCTGGACCACCAGCCCTCCAGCTGTTGTTGCTCGCTAAATTGACTCTAGCGCCACCCGTCTGCGTTCCATCCCCAATATGAAAGCAGTGATCAATGAGTCCAGCTCATTGAATATATTACTTCCGGGACCCATATTGGACGCATATTAAAAAAATAGCGGGGGTTGGGGGAGAGCCACCATTTTCAGGAGTGCTTTTCTGCCTGCTACTGAAAGAAGTAGTGTCTACCAGTGTTCTATAGAAAATCTCAGGGATCAGACAGCTCGTCCTACATTCCCGTCTAATAGGTCAGCCCGTTCATATTAAACCTTAACCCCCAAGTAAGCCAAACACCGGGGTTCCCATTCCAATGGAATCGGTTCCTCTGGGGGATCATCGCTCTGTGCTGCAGGAAAGTGCCTGGACATCTGCCAATTGACTCTTAGGCCAGATAAGAGACCAAACTTCTCCAGCATGGACCGGGCTCCCTTCAAGTCCTCCACTGTGTTGCTCAAGAAAATAGGTAGAACATCCGCATAGAGCGCTATGCGATGGTGATGTCTCCCAATATGTAATCCCCTATATATATATATGTCCAGACTTGACAGAGGCGGCCAAATGCCTCTTGGAGATAGCAAACAGGGGAGAGAGGGGGAAATCCTGTTGTGTCCCCTATCCCACTAACTAACCCACAGAGATAACTCTCACCATGCGGACTCTAACAGTCGGTCGAGTATATAGTAATCGTGTCCACGTTATAAAGCTCTCACCCAGACCCATGCGTGAAATCACCTCATACAGATAGTGTCATTCTAGGCTGTCAAATGTTTTTCCTATATCAAGAGCAAACACTGTGCCCCCAGTGGTAATCCCTAGTTTCAAGAATGGCCAGTAGTTGTCGGATATTAATTGCAATAATAATGGGATGAATCTAGATTAATCTGAATGGCTCGATTTAGGCATTGGGGATAAGAACCTAGTTGCCCAAATTTTACTCAGGATTTTGTAATCGATGTTTAGCATAGATAGTGATCTATATCCTGAATGATCATGGGCTGGTGTACCTGGTTTTAGCATGGAGACTATAATCACTTCCCTAGTAGTGTCCGGTAAGGTTCCTGAAGCCTTGACTGCCATGTGTAAGTTTACCAACCTAGGCGTTCATTCTGTGTAGTAGGTGGCGTAGAATTCCACTAGGAAACCATTGGTACCCAAGGTCTTATTACATGCCATATGTTTGATAGCATATGTCAGAGAAAACACTTTATTTGGTTTTTAGCTCAAACCATAAAAGTTACATTGTAATAAAAACAGTTTAAGTGACCGTGCATAAGTTAAGATGACAACCAAAACAGCAATTAAAGTTAGATAAATAGATGAAAAGCCAGCGGAAACACTCTTTCCACATCCATATAACTCCTAGAATTAACAGTAGGTTTTAAAAACCTTACAATAAAAAATATACAGTCCTCTTTCAGTAATTGCAGGTACACCAGTGCTGGATGAGCCGGTCTAAAATTCATTCCTTTTAAAATATGAACCAGATAGCGTTTGCGAGGAATTTCATATAGTTTACATAAAAACAGTAAATGCAGCATATCCTGCGGAGACTGTCCGTCACACCCACAGGGTGCTAGCTCTTTACCTCTAGTAAAGCCTTTGGGTCTGGCAAGCAAGGTGAAAAAGGTTCAGCCGAAACCTAGTTAGCAGACATTTCTCACTTGAGCTTATCGTCAAAGAGAACCCCTAAATAGGAAAATACATTTGTGCGGGGGATCTTAGAGTCACCCACTCTAAATTGAAAATTCTTCTTCTCGAATGCCCCACCTGCATGACATACGATTTGGAATTATTAATTGCCAAATCCCTGTATGACAGAAAAGGCGGATAAAAGCAATTTTAACCCCACTTCAGTCCTGGATATGAGAACGGCATTGTCCGCATATAACAGGACGGGGATCCCTCGCCATCCTACACTTGGGTAATCAACACCTGTTGCCCTTAATACGCTATCCAGTTCATTGATATAAAAATTAAATAAAAAAGGAGCAAAAACGCAACCCTGCCAGACTCCCTTTTTGATGTTAAAATCCCTCGTGACCTGCAAATCCGGTGAGAACCTGACATTAGCTTTAGTTGACATGTGCAGGTCCTCAAGAAAATTAACAACAGTATTCTCCACTCCCATTGCCCTCATGGGCTGCCAAAGCTTATTCCTGTTAACACAGTCAAATGCTGATGACAGATCCATGAAGGCAATGTGAATGGTCCCAGAGAGAGCAACAGTATATTTGCTCAATATCAAAAATAAATTGAGACACTAAGCCAAGGTGGAACTTCTCTGTCGAAACCCAAACTGAACTTCCGACAGAATCTTATTGTCCTCTGCCCAGGATGATAGTCTCTGAAGGAGGACCCGTCCCACCACTTTTACCACTGAGTCAATGAGCGAAATAGGTCTATAACAGTGGGTACTGTTTCTATTGCCTTTTTTATAAACAGGAACTATGGTAGAGGTTGCCCAGGACTGGGGACAACCATACTTTGCCGTTGCATTAAAAACTGACTCCAGTATCAGCACCCAAAAGAAGGGGTCTGACTTGAATAAATCTGGGGAGATCCCGTCAGGGCCGGGCGCTTTACCAACAGATAATCCTGTGATGCCTTCCAGGTTCTCACCCCTCTCAAATGTTATTTCTGGGTCCTTCATGTCCTGGGACTTCCTGTAATTATGCTCAGGCGGGCAATCAAACATAGTTTAAAAATGAAGTACCCACTCCTCCTCAGTGATATGTGATTCAAGGCCCCCCCCCCCCCTTCGCGGTCAAACAGGGGCCTATTCACAATGCTCCAGAACTTCGAGCTATTTCTAAGAGTGTTGGAATCGATCAACTCCCTCCATGCTTCATCCTTCAATGCTCCCTTCCGTTTAGCAAGGGCACCCTTATATTCCCTGCGAAAAATGAAGACATCAGATTGAATTCTAGGTTTTGACGACAGGACTTCCCTCAACCTCTTGACTGCTTTAGAGCAATGGGAATAAAACCATCTGGAACCAGACAAGGTTTGACCTCTAGCTGGAGCAGATAATAGCTCAGCCACTTTTTGTGAAATAGACTCAAATGCGCCGAGGATCTTTTTTGGAGGGGACCGCTTCATTATACATAGGGACAATTCATCAGCACAAGCTATTTTAACCTTACTATAAAATATTTCTGGGGATACCTGAGACCATTTTAGTATGCGCTTCCCATCTGTTGGTAGCAGTAGGCCCTTCCTTGGAGCATCCCCAAATTTTAATGACAATGGGCCTGTCATATGAAGTGTTATGAGGTTATGATCACTAAATTCACTCTCTAAAATGTTAAAATTGTTAATAGAAGATTGTAGGAAGGACGAGGTTAAAATAAAATCAATAAAAGACCCCCTCCCATGTCCTTTAAATGTGGGCACTGGAAAGTTAGTGCGCGGGTCAGTTAAGATCATTGTAGCCACCAGATCTAGTTCATTTGTCATGGCATTTAGCAGCTCTCCTTGAGCGGTATGTTCAAAATCAAAACCCTTCATAAGGGGACAACCCAGTTCAGAGATACTACAGGGATGTATATTGAAGTCACAATCGACCAAAAGGCTATGAAGGCTTGAGCCCAGGGATTGTTTTATAGTTACTCCCAGGACAGTTATGTTACTAGCCTCAAGCGGGGAGGAGAATGAGTGGTAACAATTGGCAATTCCCCAGCTGATGTCCCCCCTGCGAGCCGTTAATACTAAAATTCCTGTGTGTGTAGTGGGCACCACCTGCAATTTACAATCAATAGCCACTGAAATATATGTGACTAATCTCCCCTTTGGTCACCCACTCGTAGCTGGTCTGGCTGGAACAAAAAAGGCCTTATAGCCTTCCAGGAAAAGGTCGCAATCCACCGACAACGTTTCCTGGAGGCTAATAACCATAAATTGCTTAACATAAGACACCCATCTTGGGCCCGGAAACTTAGCTGCCAACCCCGCTATATTCCAGGATAGGAGATTGTTCGAACTCAACCTTGGGAGCCCCACAGCTACCTCCCCTAGATCCTGAGGAAGTATGACCGGCTCAGATCCAGCAAATACGGGGCCCGCAGTCAATCGCATTCCTCCTGTCAAGGCAGCAAATCTACTGTTTGATGCAAATCTTTGGCCAATACCAAGTTGCCTATCTGCATCTAGCAGAGGTTGGACCAAGGGAATAGACTGGTGGCTAGGGTATGGTCTTGTTGGGTCACCCCCAGAGAGGGTTACCCCATAGCCATCTGCAGTCATGTCCCTATTGAGAGGTGGCCTATAGAAATAGCACAAATGTAGTGCCTTGATGACAGAGCCCGCTAAGGGGGTGAAACTGTAGTCCTTAGAAAGAATACCTCCTGCAGTTAAGGGGTTGTCAAAATTTATGATAATACAGTCACCTGTCCCCTGTTTACGTGAACTCTCAATCCATTTGACCCTGAGGGCCATGAGTATGTTTTTAGATGTATGAGCACCCAAGGTAGTGTTGTGTGTAAACCAGTGGTTTATTTTATTTAATAGCTGCCCATAATCTTCACTCTTCCCAATGGGGAGAGCAGGAACACTCCCCAAAATCACTACAAATGGAGTGGATTCGGGTGGGAGATCAATAGTGGGAAGAATCGTCACCTGAGGAGACCTGCCCTCTGGTCTCTTGTCCCTCTGAGGATTAGGGGCCCTATTCTTGTGGATGACTGCTGTATAGAGACTGAAGTGTCTATACTGGTGGGCCTCAAACGAATTGAGCTGTTCTTATCTAGTGCCTTGCTATTTGCTATTAACTTGACACTGGGGGCGTCCTCTGCTCCTTTCGGCCCAGCTCTTACCCCTTCCTTAGCTATTTGAGCGTTGGGGGTGTTTGTGCTTACTGTTTGACTAGCAGGAGGAGTGTGAACCATCAACCTTTCTAATTTAGATATTCTGTCTTCTACTGTACTTATTTTTTTAAGAATGGGGTCTATTAGGGTAGTCAGCAAGTTTCAAGCCTACCCCAAAAGTCCCCCTCCAGTGTACTGACAGTTGGTAACCCTACCCTGTTCTGATTCAGGGAGGTAGAATTTCCCTCACTACCGGCACCTGTAGTAGGAACAACTAACTCAGTCCCCCCAGATGTACTCTTTACGGGTTTATTTGGCTTTGTTGTTCCCCGGTTCTTCCTAATTACAACAGGTGAGTTATTGATACGGTTAGATTTTGTTTTTGCTTTCTGCCCTCTAGTTCTCAGTTTGGATTTAACAGGGCTGAGGTCCTGCTCCAGAGATGTGGAGGAGACTGAATTAATCAGTGTTGCTGTGACAGCCAGTGGAGATTGGCTCAGCCGGTCTAGGAGCGTGTCCTGATTAGACACTGACAGAGTATCAGGAAAATCAGGAGTAAGAGAGAGCCTACTTTGCGAGGTGTAAGGCTCCAATGATAACTTGCTCTCTGTTGATTTAATTTAATTAATGAGGACAGATTCAGCCCTTGTTAAAAAGGCATCTAAAGTTCCTGCCACACTTTTCCCTGGGATTAGTTTCTGCTTACTCATTCTTAGCAGTTTATGAGCGTTCAGGGTTATTTGCTCAGATCCCTGATAAAGTGCAAATTCACTAATACAGATAAAGTGACTAGTGCAATATGAAATGTGCAAAATACAATCAATACAAATAGCAAATTTAAAATATTCCTCAGGACTGTTTAAAAAGTACTAAGAACTTATACTGTAAATGATTATCATATCAACAGTGCAGTTGGTGACATAAGGGACGCTGAAGTACCATATGCAATTGAAAAGTCCTGTCTCCACAAATAGAGTCTTGCTCAATTCTTATATATATATATAGTCAATATGGGCACTCCTGAAACGTCAGGGCCAAATATGCTAAAAATATACAGGTGGTACAAAAGGGGGTGGTGATGGATGGAGCATCTGAATCAAACACTCACACCCAGTCAAAAGATCTGGGTTTAATCCATCACCGTTCTTTAGCCCACTCTGCCACTCCAGTTCAAATATGGCTATATGCAAATCAGTCTGACCCTGCGCCTCATGGGAACAGTCCAGCCCGAACTGCCAAGCCATGTCTTCCCTGGACCGGAAACAAGCTTCCGAGGACCGGTTTCTGGCATTCCAGCCATCTTCAGCCCGGCTTGCTTGAATCCAGTGGCAAAGTGAGCAATGGACTCACGTCTGAGCATACCCTGCCACACTTATGGCGGCCAAAAGCGGTGCAAAAGGGGGTGGTGATGGACGGAGCATCTGAATCAATCAAACACTCACAAAAATATACAGGTAACAGAATGATCCTTGAGCTTGTGACCATCTAAGGGAATAAAAGCATATGTTATTTCCTGTGGAGTAATGTCCCCCTCAAGTTCTCTAGCTTCCTCCACCTCTCCTCGTGGTAGAGGCAAAGTCTCCAAGAATGCTTGCATCACTGCTGTGTCCTGCAAAGTGGAACTCGTGTAGAGGGTTGAGTAATAGTGGGCAAATATGTTATTAATATCATCCTGTGAGTATAATCTGTTTCCCCCTCCATCTTCCAGTTCCACAATGGTCGAGCCACCCTTGTCTGGGTTAGCCAACTGGGACAACAGGGAACCTGATTTGTCTCACTCTGCGTGTGGCCAATTCATACATTACTTGTAGTGAAAGCACCAAAGCCATTCTATCTGTACCGCCATCCGATCTTTAGCTTCCAAAAGCTCAAATTATAACTCAAGGTGGGCTTCTACGTCACCCGGAGCTGCTCAGCAGCCTGGACCTCTCCTAATAAAGTGTGTCTAACCCCTTTATGGCTTACCACCTCCTTTGAGGAGGTGATAACATATTTATGTTTTTCGACTGGATTTTGGTCGCAAAACATAAAATACATCTCTAAAGCAATCAGTATGTATGCCCTTAACAAGCCCCTTCCAAAGACCGATTCGGTATCTATTCCCAAACCCACTTAGCGATTCAGTAAGATTCAGTAACATATTACCGAGTCGCTAATTGGGTTTGATGAATTTTCAAAATGCTATTTTGCTGTCGGAAAGGCTCTGATTTTAGGAATCGTAGCCTTACCGACCCTTAAATGGAATGATACATGAGGGCCTATGAGAGCTAAACAAAGAAGAGGATGACTGCCTTTGTCTGATTTTGAGGGTGTGGAAATCTTCATCTAGTACAATAATTGAGAACTTGATTTTTGAACAACTAACCTTTTCCAAATATAAAAAGATGGTTTAACATAGGTTTGTTTGAAAAATAAACGATTCTGTGTTTAAAATCTGCAATTTTGAGAAACGTGACTATAGAAGTATTGTTATTGAGTCTTGGTGTTGAGCTGTAACCATTGTTCCTCCCATGCTCTGTGCCCTTCATCTGCATTCCCAGCTGGTACTCTCCAATTAAAAGAAGTACATTTCTCTTTAGAAGTGCCGGTACTCTCCCTCTCAAAATAAAACAAGCATTTACAATGCAACAGTCTCGCCTTTGCAAAAGTTAGAGCTATTGGAATTGTAAATGACAACATTTTTATTTATGTGGTGGTTTTGAAAACAGATAAATAAATGGCATTGTCCTTTACAATGCAAATAGCTTATTCTCTTGCAAATGCGAGACCTATCTATTACATTTGCACCCCCCACACACACTCACCCACAGAGCCCAACACACACACACAGCGCACATTCGCACAGAGCCACACACACACACAGAGCCCCACACAGAGCCACGCACATAGAGCCACACACACAAACCACAACACGCTGCTTTTAGGACCTAATTCAGGGCGCAAAATAGATTGTGGTATAGATAAGACTAAGAAATTAGCCTATATATGTTTACAATAGTTTTGAATCTAGTTACGACATTTGCTCACTGCCCAGTGATTCTGTGCAAATTAGTTAATATCCCCGTGCCATAGGCAATATGGCAGTAAGCAATCTCCTTAACGCAGCAGGATGTGGCGGAATGAGCAGAGCTGCTGAGCAAGAAGCTGTTAGAGTCATGGCGTTCGCTCACCGCCGGGTGATACTGCACTGGAGAATCTGCGGAGAAGATGCATTTTGCCTGCAGAGGAACACAGGCCTTGTCTGCATTTCCATTGCTCCTTCTCCTGCCTCAAGTTATGAGCTTCTCAGATCAGTCAGGCTTTAACAGTAGAATATTACAATCAACTTGATTCATTTTTGTGAGGTGTCTTACTGTTTAATTAGTTGCATTGGAGCATTTTTTTTGTGTTTAACTTGTAATTCCAGTTTTTAATATTTTAAAATGTACAGTTGTCAATAGGAAATTCTCAAATCTAATAATCACGGACGGACCTGTGATCTGAGCGTCTCTCTTGTACCACATTAGAAAGCTGCGTGGGAGTGAGGTGAGTGATGGCTTGTGGTGAGTATTAGCTGTGTGGCAGCGATGTGAGTTTTGATTGCATGGCAGTGAGGCGAGGGTGGCTGTGTGTAAGTGACGTGCGTGGTGACTGCAATATAAAGTGGGGTGAGTGTTGTCGGCTAGCCAGTGAGATGAGCGATGTGTGTGTGCAGATGTGGTGAGTGAAGCCTCTGTGGTGGTAAGATGAGTAAGGACTCTGGGGCGGTGAGGTGAGTGAGGGCTGCATGGCAGGGATGCGAGTGGTGGCTCCGAATGAGTGAGCTTAGATAGCTGTGGGACAGTTTTTTTGATGTTGCAGTTTTATATTGCGCGAACTCGATATCAGAGCGCTTTACAGGGGCACCAGTTGCATTTTTACGCGAGGGGAGATTATGTGTTAAGTGATTTGCCCAGAGTCACAGGATGCTTGAGACTCTGCCAGACCTGAACCATATTTCCCAGCTTCAAAGTCGGCCGCTCTAGCTGTTAAGCCACATCTTTAACCGGTGGCTACATGGCAGTGAGGAGAATAGTGACTGTGTCAGTGTGATGATTGGGTATTGAGTGGCTGTGATTTGAATGCAGCGGGGGTAGTGAGGTGAATAGTGGCTGTGTGTCAGTGAGATGATTGATGGTTGCGAGGCTGTGAGGTGAATCTTGCGTCGGGGTAGTGAGGTGAATGGTGGCTGTATGTCAGATAGGTGAATGGTGGCTGTGTGTCAGTGAGGTGAGTGTTGATTGAGTGGCTTTGAGGTGAGTGTTGCGGGGGCGGTGAAGTAATTGGTGCTCGCGTAGCAGAGAGGCGGCTGTGTGTCAGTTAGTGGCGGCCGGGCAGTGCTCACCTGTGCACGGAGCTCCGCATCTGCTTCGCACTGGCTGCTGGGCCTTAATATTCCGCATCCAGGGGTACAGCATGCCGTGGGAACACTGCGTGCCGGGGTCAGAGGCATAGCCAGAGGCCATGAAGTGGGAGGCATCGAGCCCTGCTCTAGCTGTCAGCAATATACTGCATCAAGACGCTGTTCTTACAATATAATTGCCATCCATGGGCCAAAGAGAGCATTATTAGAGGGGCCTCTGCCAATACGATCATGAAAAATGCGAGGCATGGAGCTGCGGGCTGACACACATAGCACTGGGAACAAATCACCGGTTAGCCAGCGTCAGCACAGTCTTTATATGCAGCGATATGATTACACAAAGGCGGGGGGCGAGGGGCGCCGACCACAGGCTAAGTTTCACAGCGCTCGCAGCTCTTGACCAATAGAACAGCATCAGCTACGTCTGCATTAATAGAAATGGGCTTGCGTGGCGGGGGCAGCGGACTACAGTTCAAAATACCCGCAATGGTTCTGGCATCAAACTTATACACATGAGCACCTCGACATGGGGTAATGGGAAGCAAAGTCCCGTAGCAGCAGCGCTTCACCCACCAATCTCGGGGTAACCATACTCACTGTATGGAGGAGCTACAACCCCCGGGCAGGGTCTTAAAAAAATAGGCGCAGGCACGGAAGTGTGGCCGCATCCAGTGATATCACACTGGCGCCGGTGCGGACATCCGTCTTTAAAGCATGTCGGGAGCTATGCCTCGCGGAGTTCGCAGACGTCAGAGTGCGTAGAAGTTGAACAAGAAAAGCGAACATTCACCAATGCTCCCGATCGAACTCGCCCGCCCCAGCTCCATGAAAAAATGGCGGCCGCAAACATAGTGACAAAAAAAAATAAGACAACACCCACAATGGCCCACCACCGCATGACGTAAACAAAGGGGCAGAGCTTTAAAAAACACCGGAACGCCCACGAATCTGCTCCGAGAATGAGTGGCACATCTCTCTTCCAATGGCTAGCCTCCATTTATGGAGCTAGCCAATGGAAGAAAGAGGCGGGTCAAACCCCATACTCTTGAAAACAAAATTTCTCAAGCTGCGCGACACTGCTGCACAGTGTACGCCAGTCGAGACCTAAAAAGTGCGGGTAACCAGTACTGGACAGTACCGGCCCATTTAAAGCACTGCCCCCCAGCACCCCATACCTGGCATCCATAGTGGTGCCACATTATTCTTCTGACTCTCCCTCCTAATTCATTTGGCTTCATCAGCCTACGACTCACTTGAGATTTTGCAGCGAGTTTCAAATTAATGGCCCACATTACCTTGGAATCACGATTCTGGCTGTTATTCTGATCGCGTTATTAGCCCGCACTTCCCTACATGTGATGCATGCAACGCAGCATAGAGTGTTCCTACCACTTTTTGGAGTGCTAGCATGTTAGACATGGGGGGGGGGGCAGATTTACAAGCCTCTTGCGTCAATTTTGTGTCATTTATAACAGGGGGGGAATTATGATTCGGGGGGGGGTTGGGGGGCGCTAATTCTTCCAGCAATAGTGAGAGTGGAGATGCAGGGGCTCTAGAAGGGGTGAAAAAACAACAAGCCTCATTAACAAGCAAATGGCCTTTTAAAGACCTGTGAAGTACTCGGGTGAAGCTGTGCGTGTGCCTGGTGTAATAACGGAGCCATCCGACCCGTTCATCCACGCACGCACGCATACACCTCAGGGGCGGGTTAGCCCCTGAGTATAAATAAACGGGCGCAAGACCGCTCGTGGTCTTTGGCCCTTACTAGCAGTCAGTGTCTGCGTGTTTTATTGAGCAAGTCAGTTAGGCCCCACTACGTGGCGTAGGCCTTCCTTGCCCTGTGCCTCCGGCATCACACTGGCGACGAGGCGGGTCTCGCCCCAAGCCTCGCCCGCAAAGAAGTGCTTGGCCAGCTTGCCTCCTGCCTGGAGGGCTCGCACATGACGCGCTCGAGCCCTCGGCGTGAAGTCTGCCCGGAGGGGATCGTGCCCTGCTGCCCTTCGCTGGGCCCTGTCTTGCCGGCCTGGGTGCCCCAACGTCGGTACTACGCCAGGCCGTGGTGCCGCAGGTGAGCCCGCGCCTCCAGCCACGAGGTTCGCGGCCCGTGTGTGTGGCCCTGCCCTGCCTCGCTACCCCAGCTCCGTGGCATCCCGCAGCTGCCTCTGCAGTGTCCCGGCTGAGCACACGTCGCAGGTGCGCGACCGGCCCGGCTCCCAGGCGCGTCAAAGAACAGCTCGCCCCCGAGTTTCCTCACGCATCAGGCGGACGCGAGCAGGCCGTGGTGCATGTCGAGGGGAGGAATCGGCCCCTTTCCCCGGCTCGACTTCTGCTGCCCCCCCACAGGCGTGGACACCCTTCCCCCAGACTGGGGCCGGCAAACAAATAATACAAGTTAAAGAAGTAGAAACAAGGGTACAACCATGCGCGTGTAGGGCACACCGCAGAAGACCCCGCAGCAGGCCCACCGCAGGACAGTGCACAACCCCACAGGCCTGGCACGTGTTTCTCTGGGTACCATGAGAAGGGGCTATCAACGGCGCTTCCAACCTAGTTGCCTGCCCACACTGCTTCTACCACTGGCACCACACATTGATGAATACCTCCAGGCACCACACGCAAGGGCCCAGCACAACACACAATGCTCCATTGTGAAGACCAACGTGCGCACACACCGGGGAGAAGCCCCGCCCACCTACCTCACAGCAGGACACTGTTCCGCTGCACAGGCAGCGACCACGTGCCGGCCCATCACTCTGCACGAGCATGCAGCCTGCGAACGAAGGTGGCGCCGCTGCGGCGCCAGTACAACAACAGGCCCCACAACCGGTCGGGCCTCAGGCTGCTGCGCCACCTCAAGTCGCCGCGAATGCCGTGGGCCCAGGGGCGGCCGCCGCACCGGCTCCTCCCGGACACAGTCTTGCAGCACCCCTTCCCCCATTCAGCGAACTCTCAGACCCATTCACGGCCGCAGCGAGATGGTGTCTGTGGATAGGGAGGCTGGATCACTACTTCGTTGGAGTCAGAGAGACCGATGGAATAGTGAAACGCTCACTGCTGATGTGTTACGGGGGAGATGAACTCTACGAGCTCTTTGAAACACTGCCGGACAGAGGCGGAGACCACGACTACGACGCCGCATTCAGAGCAATTAACCGATACTTTGACCCCGAGTGAATCCTGACTACGAATGGTTCAAGTTGCGCCAAGCGCGACAAGGCGAGACAGAATCGATCGACTCATTCTACGCAAGGCTGCGGAAGCTGGCGTTGGCTTGCGAACTGCCGGACCAACGACTAGAGATACGCGTGCAACTCATCCAGGGTTGCAGGTCAGTGCAACTCAGACGCCTCATCCTCAGGCAACCGCGGATCTCCCTGGATGAAATCCTTGTTCTTGCGAGATCGCATGAGCTCTCCAATGCCAGGGCCGACGAGATGCAGGCTGCCCTAGACCGACCTGGAGTGGCGGTGAAAGTCCCAACCATCAAGGAGGAGCACGTGGATGTGATTCGCCGGCGTCCGCCACCTCAAAGAGGGAGTACTCAAACAACACCACGCGCAGCGTGCGGGAACTGTGGCATGGAGAAGTGTGGCTCACGGTGTAGAGCAGGCAGACCCGGAAGCTGAGATCAGACCCGGGACCAGGGTTCAATTCCCGACGCGGCAGGGTCTTGAGCTCAAATGTCCACGGACTCGATAATTCTCGCTTCGGTGCCTACTCTAATCATGGGTTCTCACTCTGCAACTCTGGGCATTAAGCTTGCTTAATCTCCACAACGGCCCCCTGCGGCGGGATGCCTGGCTTTCACCTTGGGGATGCCCTGTAGGGGCTATCTCACAGGGAAAAGCCAGGACGGGTTCCCAAGGCAAGCGCCGGGAAACCTCCGGGTAGCTGTGCGCTCAATAAATGCAATAATAATAATAATAATGGATCACTCGGCAGGAGGAAAATGTTTTGCGAGAGGCAAATTATGCTCGAACTACGGAAAAATGAACCACTTCGCGAAAATGTGCTGCAGCAGCGGCAGTCGTCGCCCCGGACCGAGTGGAAAGAGCCCCGCACATGCCGTGCGACAGCTGTCACTGGAGGACCCAGGACCATGTAGCGACGCATCGCGGTCGGCGTTTTGCCTTGAGGATGATGATGATGATGTTTTCTTTGTATCTTTCGTAGGTAGAGAGGGTTCGAGAAGACGGCCACCCCCCATGTGTGAGATATCCATAGCCGGTTCCACCATACAAGCACTCATCGACACCGGGGTGTCTGTAAACGTAATGGACAGTACACAATACGAACAACTGCCCCACGCCCGCCACAATCTCCATCAAAGGCCAAGATCTATACATACGACAGTGACGACCCGCTTCCACTGCGTGGAGTGATTGAAGTAGTAGCTGCCTGTAACGACCAAGAGGTAAAGACGAGGTTCCACGTCACGGGTGGAAGACGCGGCACGCTGCTCAGCTGCCACACGGCCGAAGACCTCCAGCTGGTGTTTTTTGCACGGCAAGTGCATGACTTGCACGCAGACGCAATGCTGAAAGATTTCCCTGCCCTGTTTCAAGGACTCGGCTGCCTAAAAGGGAAGACGTTCAAGCTCCATGTGGACCCCACCATCAGACCGACGGCCCTAAGGCATAGAAGGGTACCGTTTCATCTGCGGCCGCAGGTAGAAGAAGAGTAGTGTAAACTCGAAGACCTGGGTGTCATAGAGAAGGTGTCGGGCCCGACACCGTGGGTATCTGCCCTAGTGGTGGCCCAAAGCCGAAACAGCTAGGCGCTATACGCCTGTGCGTAGACATGCGCCTACCCAACAAGGCAGTGAAAAGAGAGAGGCACCTGACGCCCACGATGGACGACATCGTGCGGACCTAAACGGAGCCCGGTGGTTCTCGAAATTGGACCTAAACGCCGGGTATCACCAGCTCGAGCTACACCCAGATAGCCGCAACATAACCACCTTCTCCACACATGTCGGACTTCGGAGGTACAAGCGGTTGAGCTTTGGCGTGTCATCAGCTGCCGAAGTTTTCCAAAACGCCATTAGAGAGACGCTCCCAGGATTGTCCGGAGTTATAAACCTAAGTGACGACATACTTGTTTTTTCCAAGACACTAGAAGAGCACCATGCACACCTCCAGGCCACCCTACAAAACCTGGCTGATCACGGTCTCACCTTACATCGGGACAAGTGCTCCTTCTATAAAGAGTCAGTAGAATTCTTTGGTTACATCTTCTCAAGAGAAGGACTTCAAGTAGACCCAAAGAAAGCTGAAGCAATCAGGTCGGCGCCTAAACCAACATCCGCAACCGAAGTCAGAAGCTTCCTGGGGATGGCCACTTACTGTAGTCGTTTCATTCCCGGTCTGGGGTCCCTCTCGGAACCGCTACGCGTGCTGACCAAGACAGGCCAACCATGGACATGGTCGGCAAGAGAGGACGACGCTTTCACGGCTATCAAAAACGCATTGATCGACGACAAGGTCATGGCCTACTTCAGGCTACATTGATGCACAGAAGTGGTTGTGGACGCGAGCCCAGTTGGTCTCGGGCCGTCCTCATGCAAGAGACCGAAGCACATGAATGGGTACCCACCGCCTATGCCAGTCAGGCACTGACGGCAACCGAAATGAGATACGCTCAGATCGAACGGGAGGCCCTGGCCATCAAGTGGGCATGCCAACACTTTCACCTATATTTGTATGGCCACGAGTTTAAGGTTGTGTCAGACCACAAGCCCTTGGTGCCGCTGTTTGCGGGGACGGCCAGACTTGCTCCCCTCCGTATCGAAAGGTGGGCCGTACAACTACAGACCTACCGTTTTGAAGTCATTCACCGTCCTGGAGCAGACAACCCGGCTTATTTCCTATCAAGACACCACGGAACCACAACCACCGACCAAAGGTCAGGAGATGCGGAGGAGGTCGAAGAATTCATCAGGATGCTGTCGCAAGAGGCATGCTCAGCGGCCCTCACGCTAGAGGGCATCAGGAAAACTACTGAGGAGGACGAGTGCCTCAACCGAGTGAAGGCCACCCTAACAAACCGCACCTGGAAACATTTCCTAGACGGGGTCAGTGCCCTAACGGCGGCGGAACATCAGTCGAGGCAACAGATGTGGAGAGCCCAGAGCGAGCTCAGCGTGGGACCCCATGGCATTGTTCTCCGTGGAACAGCGATAGTGATTCCCGTCAGTCTACAAAAGGAGGTAGTGCGCATGGCTCACCAAGGCCATCAGGGGGTGTCGAAAACAAAAGCACGTCTACGCAGCAAAGTGTGGTTCCCCGGCATGGACTCTGCAGTGGAGGAAGAAATCAGCAACTGCCACTCATGCACCATCACAGGACAAGACCCGGCCCCCCACCCGGTGATCACGGAGGATCCTTGTCGTGAGCTGTGATCGAAAATCAGTGTAGACTTTGGGTCCTTCCCCGACGGACGCCACACACTTGTGCTGATTGACTCTCACTCACGATTCCCGGTAGTGGAGGTAGTACCATCAACTGCGTTTACACATGTAAAACGGGCCATGGAAAAGATATTTGCCATGATGGGCCTACCTGAGGAGCTACGATCGGACAATGGGCCCCCTTTTCAAGGGAAGGAGTTCCAGGCTTACTTGGCCGTAAGAGGTATCCATCACAGGAAAATCCTCCCGCAATGGCCTCAAGCGAACGGGAAGTCGAGAGGTTTATGCGAACTCTGAATCGTGCACTTGAAATTGGGGTAGAGAAAGGAGAAGATGCAGAAGAATGCCTGTCCCAATTCTTGAGCGCCTATCGACAAACGCCTTACACTACCACACGTTGCGCCCAGGCGCATTTTCTATTTAAGAAAGTGCCAAGAGACTGTGTACCGGCTGCACCTACCTGGTGCCGGCCTGAACTAAACCAGAATGCCACTCAAGATCAGAGAAGGCGGACGATTGAAAAAGCCAGCCGGGCTCGGAGAGCCCAACCAAGGTCCCTGGTGGTCGGTGACAAAGTTGTCCTCAAAAACAGACATCCTAACTGGAAATACGACACCGCCTATGAACCAGAGGTGTGGGAGATCGTCAATGTCAAGGCACCATGGTGTCCGCGACCCGAGGCACAAGAGCAGTGACGCGAAATGTGTCATGGTTCAAGCGAGTCCCTAGGGGTTGTGGAGTTGTCAATCCAACACCTGTGGGTGCGGAATATGAGGACAATGGTCAAGAGGACAACGAGGTGCTGACAAGCCAACAGGAAGAAGCAGTGACCCCTCCAAGGCCCGAACCGGAGAAGAACACCATCCCGGAGAACGCCCCCATGGAAATCAGAGGCCTCCCCGAACAGCATGGAGAATCAGGGGTGACGGAGAACCATCGGAGCCAAAAGTACCATCTGAGACCAAACCCAACTCCCAGCCGGAGACTGAGAGACTATGCATGGAAAGTTGGTCCACCCAGAAAGCTCCCATGACCTGGACTATTGATCCGTGAGTTTGGAGGGATGTAATAACGGAGCCATCCGGCCCGTTCATCCACGCACGCACGCACGCATACACCTCAGGGGCGGGTTAGCCCCTGAGTATAAACGGGCGCAAGACCGCTCGTGGTCTTTGGCCCTTACTAGCAGTCAGTGTCTGCATGTTTTATTGAGCAAGTCAGTTAGGCCCCGCTATGTGGTGTAGGCCTTCCTTGCTCTGTGCCTCCGGCATCACACCTGGGAAGCTGTCTCAGCCCGGGCTGACACGCACAAGGCGGAGTGGGGGGAGGGGGGCTGAAGCCCAATGGGCGTTGCGCGCCTGGATACTAGAGACCTCTTCTGTGAAGATCTCGGTCTCCTGCATTTCCTGTATTGCTGTTGGACAGCAAAACGTAGGTATGCGTTTATTGCTACCTATGTACTCGCTTTGATGCACCGCTATCTAGTAGTCGTATTTTTCGCAGCGTCTTTACAGCATCTTGGTTTGCTTAGGTAGGATTTGGCGGCTCTTTATTACATTTGTCCTCAATCTCCACAATATTTACAACACTTTCAGCAATTCGCACGCTTTAGTGTAGATTCAACTACGCAGTTTCCATTTTGTCATTGAGCATGGTTAACTAATCGTTAATGTACTGTGCATTAGTATTTTGGTTTCTCTTTCTCTAGTTGAATTTACAACTCATTTCTTTCTGACATACAATGGCTAACTCATCAGGGTTTACACCATGAACACTATTTATACACTGATAAAGAGCAGTGTTTGGATTAGAGCATTCAGTGTTTACTTAAGGACAATTAATGGGCAAAGGCATCGACAGGAAAAGAAAAGAAATTAGAAGGTATTATTATCTGACTGTTGAGGTCAATTGTTTTTGACAACCCCACTGGGTTCGTACAAGCTGCTGAAGACCAGGAAGAAAAGTTAGATCAGCTTCAGATCACTATCAAACAACTCAAACAATATTTTGAAGCTGAAGACAATCTGGTTGTTTTCCATTACACATTTTTTCCCACGGACACCAGGTCCGAAGGGACGGTAGAAGCTTTTATTACACTTAAGGTTTTGGCCAATGATTGTGATTTTCAAACCTTCCCCTCTAGGCTAATAAGAAACCAATTAGTCACAAGATATTTTAAAAGAACTATACAAGATCATTTAATATTGTGTCAGAATCCATCTCTGGAGAAAGCTCTTGACATTGCTCATAGTGTAGAAAAGTCACAATTTGACTCTAAACAACGACTTTATGGAATACTAGTCATACTCCTCGTGTTATGTTGGTCCCTCTACTACTTTACATGTTGATGTTCCCTCACAGTGTACAAGCTTTCAGTCTACCGTAGCTAAAATTAAGGAATATCCTAGCCAAAGGTGAATCACAAATCAAAATATTAAGTGTAGGTCAGTACAAAAACAACAGGCCCTTAGAGACAATCTTCATACTTTAAATGTGGGTCACATTCACATCCGGCTAGCTATCGCAATTGCCCTGCTATTGGTCAAGTAAGTCAAAAAGTGGCAGAATCTGCATTTTGGTAAAGTCTGCAGAGTTGGTAAAAGAGTAGAAGCGCAATGCGTTGTTGAAAACAATGTGAAAGGAAGTGTTACTACTTGTGAGCATGAAGAAGTAAAACAAGTATTTGCAATGCAATAGGTCTCGCATTAGGAAAGTTTGAGCTATTGGTGTTGTAAATGACAACATTTTTATTTATGTTTTGGTTTTGAAAATAGCGAAATTAATAACTTTGTCATATACAATGCCAATAGTTATAACTTTCGCAAATGTGACACCTATAGCATTTGTAATGCAATATGTGTTGTATTTACGTGACTTAGATGTATTGATATTACAAATAAC